>NC_134484.1:150251639-150316639 GCF_040206685.1 Ascaphus truei
TGGACTTAGAATAAGTTCCTGAAAAAAGTCAGTTTTAGAGCGCAAGGTGCCTGTTTGCGTTGCTTAGTGCATCAGGTTCAGGGCAACATCACGTTCTAAGAGCACTTTGCGCTCTAAAAGTGACTTAACGGAGCTTAGTGCATGACCCCCTAAATGTTCCAGCATCCAGGCAGCAAAAAGTAGACCAGAACCAGTTCGGCAGATGCAGGGGACAAGCAGCTTCTTTATCTTCGTAACGAGAGACAGGGGCAGTTTGGCGCCAGACACTCCCTGCTCTCTCTGTAGATATACATATATTTCATAGTAAAATGCTATTACAAAGTTATTTCTTCTTCTTTTTTGTCATCCTATAATGGTGTTCAAATTTATTTTTCTATTGTCTGTTCTCCTTTTCTTCATAATTTCTGGTGTGTGACTTACAACACAAAAGTATTCATGTTTTAAATAATTTAGTCCAAATTGTTTGTTTTAATTCTGCCATGACAATTTAAAAACAAAGATCTCAAAACTATTTGGAGCAGTTGTCAATTATCACATTAACCAATACTAATGCTTCCTCCTTCCTAAATGTAAAGCAACTAATCTTTGTCCTTTATGGGGTGCCATGGAAGAAGCCAGCTGAAAAAGTATGGAATTTGCAACTACCGTCCAATATAACCTGTGCTGTATTTCTGGCTGTATATTCCCACTTCATATTGGTTTTAAAGTTGTAGTATTTTTTAGGTCAACATGTCTGATTAAAGTCTAAGCATCTCTGTGAGTACTGTACTAATGTACTATGATTACAAAATCCTATGGCAATTATTTATTATGCCATTTTTAAAAATGAATTTAGTTAATATGGTGCTAGTAGTAATTTGCTCATTCCCAACATAAATTATTTAAGATCTCTAACACACTTTTAGTGAAATAAGGCCTGAGGCTTGTGAATATAAACTCGGTTAGTAATCTTGTAAGCAAGTTGCTTTGGAACAGGAAAACATTTCATCTTGATTTAGCCCTACAGTATATCTAACTAAAACAAATTTTATAAACCTTTATGAATATATTGGTGAATGTTATTTTTGCCAAATGACATTGATAACTAAAGAAATCTATTCACACATCAATCAAATTTAGGTGAATTGCCTTAATATGTTCATAGCTAATGGCAAAATTAATACATAGGGGGCTATGCACTAACCAGTGATAAGTCATTTTAAGAGCGCAAAGTGCTCTTAGAACGTGAAGTTCCGCCTAGCGCGATTCACTAAGCTGCGCAAACAGGCACTTTGCGCTCCAAAACTGACTTTTTCCTGAAGTTTTTTCAAAGTCCAACTTTGCTCGTATGATCAGCTGTTTGCGTTGAATCCTGCCCTTCTGCGGGATTCACTAAGCAACGCAAACTGATCGTACGTGAAAGTTGCGCTGAATAAAGCTCACCAGCTAAAGGCAGGTGATAAAAAAGCAGGACTTTGGAAAAATTCTTTGTTTACCTTTTTGCATGCGAAACACCAATACACCGGCTGGCCGGTGTCCCCGGCTGACCCCGCGGGGATCCGGGGGTCCCTGACTCACCAAGCGGGGGTCCCCGCGGGAGTCCGGGGGTACCCGTTGGCCTGCGGTACCAATGTTGCGCCTCCAAAAATAATAAACAATATTTATAACTAAATACATCCCCCTAACACATACAGTACAGTAATGGACAAAATTACAATTATCCATATATGGATAATAATGCATTTGCCCATTTTAAATACATATAAATTACAATAAATACAGTAAATACATATTACACTTACCTTTTCCAGGCACCCACGATGAATGCCGTCTTCATCCTCATCTTCATCCTGCCCATGTCCCTCCGGTGCTGCAAAACATACTGTACACAAGAAGAAAAATAGTCCTTAACCCCTTAATCACCTTAGCGGTAATTAACCGCTACAGTCATTAAATTAAATTAAAATTAATGCAGGTCCTACACTACACTACACTACACTGTGAACCCTTCCTTTTACCTCTGTAAGAGGGGAAGAAACATTATAGGTCTTGTTCCTGTAGCAAATGAAATGACCTCCCAAGTTACTTTATACTTTTCATCATATATGTTTTGTCAATGGGATGTAGCATTGGGCACCCCCTGTCTCTTGTTGTATGCAATTGCCACGCTCAGTAGCTCTGTGGCTGACATAAATATATATTCATCATGTGGTGGGTGTGGGAGTTTGAGCTAGCTGGGAATGTGTATTAAATATATAATACCAGCTTGAATTCACTCTATAGGATTAGCTAATCTATAAAATACCACTGTATGGGATAGATACAATGTGCTCCTTAAATCTGGGCTACTAAACTGACGTCACATCAGTTAGCTTCCCTGAGTTTAACAGGTATCCAAAAAGCTGAATATATGCAAAACCAATGGTCATTAGTGAACTCATTAGCTTAGATTTAATGCCATGTACTGCTGCGGCACAGTTTATTCGAGCATTTGCCCGTTCTGTGCCGCAGCAGTAGCCTGGCGCGCGCCCGAGTGTGACGGGCGCACGCCGAAGCAGCGGAAGAGCGCCCTCCGATCGGGGCGCTCTCCCTACCGCTGCCGGGTCCGTCGGGTCCCCCGGAACCCCCTGCCGCTGTCCCGCGATCGCGGGACACCAGGGCTCACTCGGGGAGCCCCTGGACACGCGTGCAGGGGGCGCACGCTCCCGATGACGCATGACCGCGCGTCTATGACGCGCGGCACGCCGAGGGGCGGCCACTAGCAAGCCGGGAGATTTCCCGGCTTGCGGTACCGACCACACTTCAATAAAGTGTGTCGGTAGTGTAACATAATAGATGAATTTGCATTTCCTCGCATTAGCTTCAAATAACATGGTGTTAAGACTGGCATTACTTCCCTGCAGACCCTGAATAGTTGTTTCATTAAGGTTTAAAAAGAGAAGACAAAAGAGGAAAATAATCCTATAAATTATATGTAAGGTATGATTTAACTAACTGTGGTCTTACACTTATCCAGAATCTGTAAAAGACCAATTTCAGGGACTAGATTTGTGTAACACAACCTTTATCTATGACCTAACTAACGCTATGTTAAATCCCTGCATTAACTATAACGGAGCTCTGTGGTTATACATTTTTAGAAGGAGCACCTCTTTTGCATATCATTATTAACGTCCGTTATAGTAACGCAAGGGCTCTTCGTTGCTGAAAACAGCATGTAAAATGTTATTAATGAGCTTTTGTCATGAGGGGAGCACTAATGCAGGAGTGGATCCCAGTGGCCAGACCAGTGAAGCAGAAGTGAAAATGTAAACGGGGTCACAGGCAGGGATCATGGAAAGTAGCAAGTGGTGTTGTCGGGATCACAGGCAGGGGTCCAGTGCCGGTAGTGAACAGGTGTTGTCGGGGGCACTGGCAGATGTTGCAGGCAGTGACGTAATGTCATGGGGGTCATAGGCAGAGGTCATGTAACGTTAATAATTGGATGCACAGAGAATAAAGTAAGCTAGACTACAGGGAAAACCAGTATAAAAAAGCACTTGGTAGAAGGAAAAGGAAGTGTATTTATGCAGCCAGAGACGATCTGAATTCAGAGCAAGAGGCACTGTAGAGGGGATCCCAAGTCAAGGCAGGAGCAGCAGTATTGCCAGTGGACACACAAGGGAATGGCCGACTAAGGGGGCTATTCACTAAAGTTTGATAAGTGCATTAATGCTGATTAAGTGCCCTTTTCAAGCAATAATGCATGTGTACAGTAGATATTCACAAAGCTCCGATAACATGGAAATATCACAGTAAAACGACTTTTTAACAAGCTTTAACACATTGACTATAAGAAATAGTGCGGTAACTAAAAAAATGCCCAAACGCACATTTTTTGAGCAGAAACTGCTATTCACTAATCTCCAAGGTGCATATCACACCATAAAGACGTGCATTCTTTTTTCGTTATCTAATGGGTGGGGATATCAAAATCGTGATTTGCATATCTGTCACGGGAGACCAGGCAATTTACACCTATTTCCAGGATCATTCACTGAGCTTAACAAGGTAATGAAATAAATTGAAGTTTATTCACACAAATTTGCTTACTCACAATGGAACACAAAATACAGACAAAAGACAAACTTACTGAGGGTCTGGGGTCAAAAACTAGACTTTCCAAGCAGCAGGGAACTCTAATTAAGAGTTTTACCCTGACCGGGACTTGGCCTAGAATCTCCTGGTTCCCAAATCGGCATGAAGTTCCGCACTCCCTTCTCTTCTGAGAACTTGGATTTTTTTGAACGTGATTTTTTTGAACGTGACTACCACTGATCCTCTGGAACTCAAATCAGCATGAAATCCCAGCCGCATCCACTATGCTCGATTTTGAGAACTTGGTGGGAGGATTATGGACACACGCCTACCCCACGCTTCCTTTCGCGCAGCTCCATGCACGCATGGGGCACCTTCAGCCTGTACTCCTCTCCTGACACTCACTGCGTGCATGTGCGCAGCGGTGATGTCATCTGATGCTGCGGACTTGGGTTCCACCTCCGGATCCGCCGAACGCTCCCATTGCGCAGAGTGCGCACGTCACACATGCGCCACGCCCTTAAGCTCCATGGCAACAACATTCATCAGCTGAAACAAGCAGTTGAACCTGCTCATTGGTTTCAGTCTATCACAGGCTTCCATGGAGCTGGCGTCTCCGCTCCACCCCCCCATGGGGATTGGCTAATTAAGCCTATAAATGCTCAGCTGTGCCACAGGCACTTTGGCTTAGCATAGACTGTGTTACTTTTTTTTTGCCTCTGCTGATCCTGCCTTGTCCCTGTCCTGGTGCCTTGCTTCCTAGATTAACCAAACCAAACCCAGCTTGCCTTTGACCATCCGCTTATCTGGAATACTGAACTCGGCTGACTTTGACCCTTCGCTCTTCTCGTACACTGACCATGGCTTTGCACTTTGATGATCCTCCTCTCTCCAACCCTGACCTCGGCTAAGGTACCCACTACGATCCGGACCTCTCCTACTCTGACCTTGGCAAGTATTAAGACTACCCTGACCTCTCCATGCCCCAGACCCGGCTACCAAGACTATCCTACACTCCGGACGTGACCCTGTTCCTGTGGCTGGTGTTTCCTGATAATTCCCATCTCAGCACTGGGGACCCATCTAGTTGGTGGTGAGCACAGCATGACATGGTGGCATCACATGCCGCTATGTTCTCCAGACTCGAGAAGTACTTAGAGCAGCCTGACCATCGCATGGACTCCCTACAGAAGGACCTTCAGACCCTCACAGTACAGATGCAACAGGTTAATATACCCACTGTCTCTACATCTCGGTCTACCCCTCTGACTAACCCTTTGTCGTCCGAACCACGACTTCCTATGCCCAACCAATACGCCGGAGATCCCTTAAAATGTTGTGGGTTTCTCAACCAATGCTTTATCCAGTTTGAGATGACACCCTCCAGGATCCTTAACCCAAGGTCAAAAGTAGCATATATTATTTCATTACTCACAGGTGATGCGTTGGCTTGGGCCTTTCTCATCTGGGAACAAAGAAGGGACCTCACACAGGATATTGGGCAATTCACAAAGGAATTCAGACATGTTTTTGACACCCCAGGTCTTAAAATTACTGCTGCTTCATCCCTTTTTCACATAATTCAGGGAAATCGTCTGGTGGCCAGGTATGCTTTGGAGTTCCGGACAATCGCTTCTCAGACAGGATGGACAGTGAGGCTCTCTCTTCAGATTTTTGGCAGGGACTCTCAGAACCTTTGAAGGATGAACTCGCCGCGCAGGAGCACCCAGCTGACCTGTAGGAGCTTATTGCAGTCTGCATTCGGGTAGACCAGAGTCTGCAGGAAGGGAAATCCGAGCATTCACATCATCGTTGGTTACCTGTCAGGACACCGCTTGTTCATTCCAGTTCCAGTTTCTCTTCTGGCCTCGGGTCTGGCGGTCGCAACATCAGAGTTCATCGACTCCGGATCGGGAGGTAACTTCGTTGATCAGGAGTTTGCTATAAAGAATAACATCCCGCTGACAAAAAAAAAACTCCGGTTGGATTAGAGGCCATTGATGGATGTCCTCTACAACCGGCTTTCATCATCTTGCATACCATTGAACTTTCTCTCTTGTTCAAGCAACCCACAGGGAGGAGATTTCTCTGGACGTTATACACTCCCCTCTGCTGAGATCATCTTGGGCCTTCCATGGCTTCAACGTCACAACCCACATATTGATTGGGCTAAACAAAGGCCTATTTCATGGAACCAACCGTGCTCTTCGACCTGTGCTTTACCACCTCCAAAGATCTGCAGTATGAAGAAGCCCGAGGAGGCACAGAGCACATTACCGGACTGCTATGCTGACTTCAGGGATGATTTTGATAAAACCAAATTTGAGGTACTTCTTCCCCATCGGTCTTCCGACTGTCCCATAGATCTTCTGCCTTGTTCCGTCCTTCACAGGGGTCGTTCTTATCTGCTGTCCATTCCTGAAACTAAAGCCATGTCAGATTACATTCAGGAGAACCTTAAGAAAGGATTCATCAGAAAATCTTCTTCACCGGCTTGGGCAGGGTTTTTCTTTGTCAAAAAGAAAGATAGTACCCTACCCCGTGCATCGACTATCGGGGGTTAAACAAAATTACAATAAAAAAACGATATCCATTACCACTAATATCTGAGTTGTTCGACCGTCTCTAAGGATCTTCCATCTTCACCAAATTGGACCTTCGAGGTGCATATAATCTGGTAAGGATCCGTCAGGGTGACGAATGGAAGATGGATTTCAACACAAGGGACGGCCATTATGAATATCTAGTTATGCCATTCGGCTTGTGCAATGCCCCTGCGGTCTTTCAAGATTTTGTTAATGAAATGTTCAGAGATCTCCTCAATAACATTCTTATCGTTTATCTCGATGACATTTTGATTTTCTCTAAATTTCTTCCACAACACATTGAACAAGTCAAGCAGGTCCTACTACGTCTCCGTCAGAACCACCTCTACACCAAATTGGAAAAATGTCAATTCATCAAACTTCTACCTCATTCCTAGGATACATCATTTCTGATTCTGGGTTCTCTATGGACCCCTCCAAACTGAAAGCCATCATTGATTGGCAACTCCCCACTTCTCTCAAGGGTATTCAAAGGTTTCTGGGGTTTTCCAATTATTACAGAAGATGTATTCATTATTTTTCATCCATTGTTGCTCCGATCACTGCCCTCACCAAGAAAGGAGCTGATGCTGTGTCTTGGCCTCTCGTAGCTACTTAGGCCTTCAACTTCTTCAAGAAATCCTTTGTGTCCGCACCGGTCCTGATCCTTCCCAATACTAAACTCCCGTTCACATTGGAGATGGATGCATCTGACATCGGAGCCGGCGTAATTCTGTCTCAAAGAAGGTCGCCCTCGGCCAACCTACTGTACACCCTTGTGCGTTCTTTTCAAAAAAATTCTCCCAAGCACTACATAACTACAATGTGGGTACAGAGAGTTATTAGCCATTAAACTCGCATTGGAGGAATAGAGGCATTTATTGGAGGGTACGGAGAGTCCAATCACGATTTTAACTGATCACAAGAATCTCATATATCTGGAGAGTGCTCAACGTCTGGGGGCTTGTCAGGCCCACTGGTCTCTTTTTTTCTCTCGTTTTAAGTACATAATTACTTTTATAAAATTGGACGCTCTATCCCGTCATTTCATAGTCGAGGACAAGACCGAGGCCAGATTGGAGACCATTCTTCCCTCTAAATTTATCATTTCTACAGACACGTTTGATGTACTAGACAAAATTCTCCTAGATCAGACAAACATTCAGGAGGGTCGTTTTGCTGCACCACCATTACGCCAGAAGATCCTGGAGTGGGATCACTCTTCCAAGACTGCCAGATATCGTGGCTCCAAGAGGACTTCCCATCTGATCAAACGGACATTCTGGTGGCCAAACATGCAGGGAGACGTTAAGGAGTTCGTCAAGGCATGCGCCACATGTGCTCGAAACAAAGTTCCCCGCAGTAAACCTCTGGGACTCTTACATCTGCTTCCCATCCCAGATCGCCCCTGGAACCATTTATCAATGGACTTCATTGTAGAGTTGCCAGTTTCCAGGGGTATGAACACATTCTTGGTGGTCATTGATCGCTTCTCGAAGCAGGCACATTTCGTCCCACTTAAGGGTCTACCGGATTCTTTCACATTAGCAGATGTTTTCACTAAGGAAATCTTTCGTCTCCACGGAGAGCAAAAAGGTGACTTATTTTCATTGTGCAATACAACAATGTTGCATTGCCAAAAATGGCACTTTTTATCGGTTCCATTAAAAGCACTGAATTCAATAAAAAACAGACTTAATACGGTATTTTTAGGTAACAACTGCTATACATCAAGTTATGATATTGATTGGAATAGGGTAAATGGCAGAAATACCGCAAAGATTTAACACAGTCTCGAGTTAGCCCTGTCTTTACAATGTATATAATGGCAAAATAGCAATGCTTTACTAATTGCTAAGGATAATGCCCAAGATCATTATTTGCGAAATGTGGCTAATAGTGGGTTTGGACATTAAGCATAAAAAAATGCACACACACCTAGTATAATTTTTTTTTTACAATATAAAAAATATTAATAATCCCCCTCATAACCTTAGCGGCTAACTGCTAATGTAATGAATGAAGGTGTTATCCCCTCCTGCCTCCCCCCCAGGTGGCCTAACTACCCTCCCTGGGGCAAGTACACCATGCCCCCCCCAACCTCTAGACTAATGCGCAAGATTAATTTAGCCAAATGCGGCTAATAGTGGTTTTGGGCATAAAAATTAAAAAAAAACCTGTTTAAAAACAATAATAATAAAAAAAAAACATTAATAGTAAATAATGAATAGTAAACTTGAAACATTAAACCATTGATTGCAATTGTATATAATCAGGCCCTCTCAATTAGGCCCTCTCAATATCTATATTGGCAATAAATGTCAGCTGCAATGAAACAAATACACAGAGAAAAAAAACATTAATTAATAAGCCCTTCATTTTCATAGCGGGTAACCACTACAGTATAGTAACCCCCTTCAAGAGACCTAACCAACCACCCAGGGGCAACAACAAACATCACTCACCCACCCTAGCCCCATCACCCCCTCCCCCTACATCAACAAGAGTTTTCCCACCGTCTGTCCCTCACATTAAGGGGTAATAGACATAATAAGCAAATGTAGCCGAATTGGACTTTTGCCTATTAAAAAGCATTAAAAATTAATTCAATCTGTCTGCCCCCCCCTGAAACTGCCCATTGATTAAAAAAATAATATTTTAAATGGTTTTAAATAAGAGGTTCTCCTGAGCTGAAATTCATTAATTTTAGCTCTGGGGACCCCCTGATTTCAGCGATTATAACTTCTTTAGGGGTGCTGGTATCTCTCTTCAGTTTAAATATCCCAGTCATGTGAGACAATAGGAAGCTGTGACATGAATATTTAAACTGCAGAGAGATACCAGAAGCACCTAATGTATGTGTTTGTCACGGGAAGCAGTTGAATCCCCGAGCTGAAATGAACATTTTTAAGAGACATATTTGTGGCGGTGAAGGGTTTAGCAGGCCAATAATAAAGGTATTATGCCCAGCTGGTTAAGCCTAAACCTTGTTGGGACTGAAGGGGTTAAATTTTATGGTCACCATATTGCCATGTTTTCCCCTACATTATTTTTATTGTCCCTGTTTTGCAGCCCCAGCAGTTAGCTGCAGTATTGTGAATGAATGGTAAATGTGCAAACTGTATTCGCGACACAAGGGGGGAGCTTCTAGCGCTGCGCCAAGCGCTAAATTGCATAAGTGTGCCTGCAAATAAGTAGCTGCATTGAAGATGGGTATCAGTTTCCAGACCACAGACGTCGAAACCGCAAGGTCAATTGTTTAGCTGAAGTACCTTCTTGCTACAATATATCCGGCTGTCTCATTATCCACTTGAGGTAAATTGGTGGCGCGCGTCTGCGGTTACCGATCAAAGCCAGCACGGATACATTGTATGCCAGCTTGTAACCTAGACTGATTTTAGGTCAAATTACAACCCCCATCACAGAGCCCCTTCAATTAAGAGGATAACTTGTGCTAGGAAAGAGCTAGCACTCTAATTTTTGGAGTGCAGCTAGTTAACAAAGTACCATGAATATACATATGAGTTTTATATTTGTTGCATATACAGAACATACATATAAAAATAAACTGTATTTCAATGGTGTTTTAAATGTACAGGCAGGAACACTTTCCTTTCAGCCTGGCAATGAATCCATTAACATGCCCATATGTTATGGATGAATGAGCTGAGGGATTTTCTATCTCCGTTCTTCAAAGGGCACTGTGCTAAGTTGGTGCTCCAGTGTCAAGAGAAGTCCGGAGTTGAAAAGCCTCAGAGACCCAGCCTCGGAGACCCTTTATGTTAGGGGGTTGGGATATTGCTAAGTATCAGATACCGGTGCGAAGTATGGGCACTTCACACTTGGTAGCCAAACCCCAGACTTACTGTCGCCAGGTAAGAGTTTGGGCCCGTTATGCTAAGCAGCTTAGGTGTCAGGTTGGCGCATGCTCTTAGCAGACCGGAAGCAACTTCTGCCTGATCTAGGAACTAATGGCAAGTCGGGGATAGGTAGGAAACGTTGTTCCCATGGGAGGATTGGTTGTGTATGTTAGGGATAGGGCTTTTAACCCTATAAAAATGACTGCCGCCCCATCCTAGTCAGATTCATCTTAGCTTTAGAAGTGCAGAGGGTGCAGACAGAGCACAGCTCCAGACGTCCTGCAATGTCAAGCAGGAAGAAACACACCAGGCCACTCCGCAGTAATAAAAAATAAAGATTGTATTGAAAGCTAATAACACATACAGGGAACAAAAATCCTATTTTTGTTCCCTGTATGTGTTATTAGCTTTCAATACAATCTTTATTTTTTATTACTGCGGAGTGGCCTGGTGTGTTTCTTCCTGCTTGACATTGCAGGACGTCTGGAGCTGTGCTCTGTCTGCACCCTCTGCACTTCTGAATCTACCAACGGACGGATTGCACGCATTGATCTGGAGAGTGCCCCTGGGAACCAGCAGGTAAAGTGCCCTAGTGCCTTATTTAAATCCTGCTTTCCATCATTATTGCCTTCTTCAATATACTGTTTGGGTGATTATTGTGTACATCCCTGTGGTTGTCCCAACTGACTCCGCTTGTCACTTCCCCTACAGTACTATTCAGTTTCTCTGCAATTTATTGAGGGGCACTCCATTATCACCGGACAACCATATAATGGTTATAATATGTCATATGTCTCAATAGGACACTTGCCCAGGTTTGAGCACCACACACACCACGTTCTTCTGGATCATCTTAGCTTTACCAAGATACGTCCAAGATACCAACCGCGTCAGCGGTTCCGGAATGTGAGGGGTTAACTACATCGTAACGAAGATTTGCACCCCACTTCCAGAATTAGCTTGAGCTAGGGATTCCCGAACGAATCCTGTAAGGACTAAATGAACATCCATCCTCTGGCAGAGATACAGGGGTGGCAACTTGTGCCCCTAGCCGAGGACTGTCGCACAGCTCAATTCGCACACCCATGTGCATGCATGCAGGGGTGTCCAGCGACTTTGTTGTTAAGTCATTAATTCCATGGATTTTTTATTTTGTTTCCCCATCCCAGTAAATGTTTATTAAGTGTAATTGTGATGATTTGTTTGTTTGTCTGAAAATAAATTAATTACAATTTATTTTGCCCTCCTTGTTGTGCTCATTCCAGAATTCCAGTATTAACATGTTGGTAAGACCTTATCTACCGTGACAATATTGCACTATTTGTGTGTTTTTTTATCTTTAACATATTTGCTCTCCCCAAGACTTGGACTACAACAAATACAGGATCGAGAAAGCAATCACAACAAGGATTTGAGCTGCAATCACAAATATTATTATTATATATTTGTTTTTATTTTCCATCACAGAACATTCTGCAAAAATTTGCAGAGTAATTGCACTTGTACTGAATTATTCACTTCACCGAGGATTTTTTCTTCTTACAGTATTTAAGAACTGCACTTAATTTTTGGTTATAGCGCCATCTTTGATAATACAATTTTCTTCACCTTATGTTAATGTATACATGTTTAATTTGCTCAAAATGTAGGATGCCTCATTCTTTTTTATTATATTTTACCTCCTGTATTGCTAACTTATTCAAGGTAAATTATATGTGATTAATAATAATTTATGTTTCTTATTCCCCCTAGTATTTTCTCATAGCAATAACTCAAAAGTCATGATAGAATATGGCTCTGTTAATGTATATTGTCATCAAATGTCAATCTGACACACAAAGACAAAATCCAGATATAATCATTTGGTATGCATTACATTAATTAAAAAACAACTCACTTGAATGTTAGTTACATTGTATAGTAGAGACAAGATAGCTTGATGATGACAAAAAGACTGCAGTATCTATGTACCTTGTGTTGTGTTCAAGTTATAGTCACAGTTTTATTAATCTTCTTTAAAATGAGTTGAAAGTGTTTGAAGTGTAAATCAGATATCCCCAGGGGTTCTAAACAAGTATAACTTAAAAACAAAATTTGAATAGAAATTCAGAACATATTGTCTGCTGCTTTTGAAAGTCATCATGTAAAACCAACTTCTGGGAAAGTAAAATGTGCCAGATTTTTGTTTTTTTGTTAAATGTCATCACAGTTTGAAGATACTGTACATTAGATAAAATCTATTCAACTCAATATGTTCAGTAAAATGATTTGATTATTAAAGATCTCTACAAAATACTTGAACATAACTGAAAAATAATGAAAAACAAAGAAAAAAATATTCTACTTGTAATATGATCATTTAACACACTAATTTCAAACATCTTGAAATTATAACTGGGGAAGGAAAATATATTTTATGACAATAGCACCTCTCTGAAATTGACCGAAACCAATACTAACAAATATATCTATGGGAACAATATAGTTCCAAAACATGCAAACAGTCCGGGCCGGTTGCGCATTTGAAAACTATGAAACTCTGTGTAGGATATTTAAATTGTGTTATAATGTGTTAAAAGTTAGCCACACATTCTGTATCTGAGGATACTGTAGGCCATGTACAGTAGGTCTGAAATGTTGTATTGTGCTGTGCTGTGCTGTTGTTCTTCTTCAATATAATGAAAAAATTGTATACTTCTGCTGAAGTTTTGCTGTGATCATTTTAAGGAGATAAAAACTGACCACGAGCCTTTTCAGAGTGGTCTCTCTTTTTCTCTACTTTTTGCTATTTTGTAGAGTTCATGGGCCAGGCTGTTTTAGAGATAAGCTCCTGTCGACAATTTTGTAGAAATTTTTTCAAATGTTCTATCCACTTACAGTAACAATATTGTTTCTATATTCCAAAATGTCTTCATATTATACGACTAATTGTAATGATTGATTCTTTTTACTGTATTGTATGCCATTCTGCATTATAGGACATCTAATTTTATTTTTGTTGGTTTAACTTGTTCCAAAAAATGAATGGTATTCCTTTCCTTTAAGGTCAAGTCACAGCACTCAAAATAAGGCATTCATCACATGGTACATTCACGAATCCTATTGGTCGATGTACCATGTCATGTCGGCGATGTTGGTTGAGAGATCATTTTAAACCAACCTTGATGGTCGATCACATGGTACATCCAGTGGTGGGATTCAGAAATTTTAGCAAACAGTTCTCTTTCACCTTACTGCCCTTTCAGAGTGCAAAATCACAATCATCAGCTTCTCCCCCTCATCATCATCAGATCTCCCCCAGCCCCCTCATCATCAGATATCCCCCAGCCCCCCTCCTCCTCCTCCTCATCATCATCATCATCATCATCATCATCATCATCATCATCATCATCATCATCATCATATCTCCCCCGGTCCCCCTTATCATCCTCCCCAGTCCCCCTCATCATCCTCACACTCCCCCAATCCCTCTCAGAATCTTCAGATATCCCCCATATCTCTCCATCACATCTCCCCCTCATCTCCCCTCACATCTCCACCTCACATCTTCCCCTCACATCTCCCCCACATTTCTCCCCCAGATCTCCCCATCACACCTCCCCCCCAGTTCTCCTCATCACATCTCCCTCAGTTTTCCCCATCACATCACCCCCAGATCACCCCCTCACATTTCCCCAGATATCTCCCTTGTCTCCACTTTGGAGAATAACTAAATCTTTACTCCAGCCCTTTCTAACTGGGTGGGTAGCTAAGCTGGTTACCACCCTAAACATATATGTATATACAAAACAGTCAAACAAGAATGTCACTTATCTGTTTCTGTTGTTGTACTTGTAAGGGAACAACTCTCTGTTCTCCTGGGTCAGGCCTTGTGTGCTTTGGTACTCTCTGTGTCAGGTATAGTGGTCTTGTCCCCTTGTCTTGCTGTCAGCATACAGTCCTTTTGTGTGCATCAAGACATCATACTGTACATTCCTCAGGCCATCCCAGTTGTGAACTAAGGACATCTCTGCAGTTCTCTTTCTCCTTATCTCAGCCCAAATGTGAGCTACAGATGCAGCGGCCATTAGCCAATCATTTACCTGGGTAAATCCTGCACTCTGCCGCGTGGATGTCTGAGATGCTCCACTACAGACATAATGGCCCATCAGGGGTCCCTGCTGTGTTAATCCTATCGGGGTTTACCGGTATGTAAAAGATGTGCAGTAAGAGATAGGCTGAATCAGTCACTCTTTCTGCGTGCCTCTCAAAGGCGATCATGTTTTGTTAAATTTAATTTTAAACATTACAGTAATGTAACAGGGGTCTACGGAGCTGAACCGCATTGATTTCAGGTCCGGGTACCCCTTACTTCCTGAGATACAGGCCCCGTTATTGGGTGATATATCCCCGCGATATTAAAATCCTGTGGGTAACATGACCTTGGGATCTAAACAAAGTAGAGGGATACCGGCACCCCATACTGGGGCCTGTATCTTGGGAAGTAGTAGGTCCCCAAGGCGGAAATCAACTGAATAAACATTACAACATGTACTACACACCAACTAATACACAACCCACTCACCACCTGTGTTCCTACATAAATACATTAAAAACAATTCTGCACAGGATTGATACCAGAGGCCGATGGGGGTCATCGGATGGTCCTCACGAGTGTCCAGGGGTCTCCAGGTGGTCTCCATGGGTGTCTGGGTGTCCTTGGGTGTTTCAACTATTATTCAACTGAATAAATTTTACAATATGTACTACCCACCAACTAATACAAAACCCACTCACCACCTGTGTCCCCACATAAATACATAAAAAACAATTCTGCACAGAATTGAAACAAGAGGCCGATGGGGGTCCTTGGATGGTCTCTGTGGGTCTTCAGGAGCCTCCAGGTGGTCTCTGCAGGTGTCTGGGGGCCTCTGTGGTTCCTGTGGGGGTCTGGGAGTCCTCCGGTGGTTCCAGCAGATGTCCAGGGCCCTTCAGGTGGTCCTTTCAAGCCCCAGAGGGGCATTGGGTGGTCCCTGTGGATATTTGGGGTCCTCAGGGGTCCCCACAGATGTCCGGGGACTTCCAGGTGGTCCCCAAGATGTCCGGGGGCATCCAGGTGGTCCCCATGGGTGTCCAGGGGCCTTAGTTGTTCCTGTAGGGGTCTGGGGGTCCTCAGGTGATTCCTGCGGGTGTCCTGGGGCCTCCAGATGGTCACCATGGGCCTCCAGATGGTCCCCATGGGTGTCCAGGGGCCCCACGGGGGTCCTCGGGTGGTCCCCGTGAGTGTATGGGGATACTCAGTTGGTCCCACGGGTGTCTGGGTGTCCTTTGGTGTTTCCTGTGGGTGTTTTGGGGGCCTTGAATCGTTCCCATGGGTTTCCGGGAGTCCCCGCTGGCCTGTGGTATCAATCCTGTGCATCAAAAAAAATGCAATACAGTCAAATAAATACACCCACCCCCAATACATACAGTATTGTAATCTACAAAATTATTGTCCAGACATAGATAATAGTGCATTTTCCCATTAAAAATAACACATAAATCAGCAGCATGAAGTAAAGTAAACTGGCACTTACAGCAGCGGCAGCTCTTATTCGAGCAAAAGCCGCTGGCTGTATGTGGCTGGGAAGCGGGTAGCCGCGGCGCGTGGCGGCGCACTGTGACGTCACAGTCACATGCGCGCCCGGCTTCCCCGTCTTCCCCGGCTTCCCCAGGCTTCCCCGACACCCCTGGAGATGACATTAAGGTAAGCGGGGGTTCGGGGAAGCAGAGTGGCAGAGCAGAAGGGGTACAGGGGTCCGGAAGCGTGTTTAAATTGCGCGCGATGGAGGAGGGGGGGTGAGTGGGGGAACGCGGCGGCGCGCGTGCATTACTGGCGGCAGCTGGGGCAGATCCCGGCATGCCGCCGGTATTTAGTTCAATAAGATATGTCGCTACTGTACACCTACCAGGATGAAGTCAATCCTTATCCTCATGACCGTCCTTGTCCTCCTCATAGATGCATTCTTTAGCTGCACAAACAGCCACACCTGCTTGTTGAGCCCTGGACCTATCACAGCTATTACAGAGGCCGCACCCCGCTCTACCCCCCATGGGGGCTGGCTGATCCAGCCTATATATGCTCACCAATGTTATAGGCACATTGAGTGAGCATAGATTCATGTTACTCTGTGTTTACCCTTGCTGTTCCTGCCTTGTCCCTGTCCTATTGCTTTGTTCCAGTTTTTGATCTTCTGTGTACCGAACCGGCTTGATTTGACTACTCCAACCTCTTGCTCCTGATCTTGGTTACCTCTGACTCCTCGCTCCTCTCTAATCCTGAACTCGGCATTGACCATCGACCACTCTCCACTCTCCAACCCTGACTTTGGCAAAAGTACCTTCTATGCTCCGGATATATCCTACGTTGCACTCGGCAAGTATAAAGACAACTCTGATATCTATATCTCTGACCCTGCTGTCAAGACAAACCTACACTCTGGACGTGGCCCCGTGCCTGTGGCTGGTGTTTGTTACTACTCCCATCTCAGTACCAGGGTCTCGTCCTGTTTGTAGTGAGCACAGCGTGACAGTATGCTCAGCCCTACAAACATAGAACCCGTTGAGGTGGGAGAAGTGGTGGCATCTCATGCCGCCATGTTCACTAGACTGGAGAAATATCTTGAGCAATCTGACCGTTGCCTAGACTCCCTACCGAAAGACCTCCAGACACTCTCAATGCAAGTGCAACAATCCAGCACACCCACCTTCTCTAACCCACAACCCAGACCACTGTCTAGCCTCACACCGTCTGAACCACAACTTCCCACACCTAACCAGTACTCCGGAGACCTTTTAGAATGTTGCGGTTTTTTGAATCAATGCCTCATTCAATTTGAGATGACACCCTCCCGGTTCCTGGCCCCAAGGTCAAGAGTGGCATACATTGTCTCCTTGCTCATGGGAGATGCATTGGCGTGGGTCTCTCCTATCTGGGAGCAGAGAAGAGACCTTACTTTAGACATTGGACAATTCACCAAGGAGTTCAGACGTGTCTTTGACACCCCAGGGCGTAAAATTACTGCAGCGTCTAAACTTTTTCATGTTTCCCAGGGAGATCGTCCGGTGGCAAGATACGCCTTGGAATTCCGGACAATCGCCTCAGAGACAGGATGGAACAGGGAGGCCCTCTCTTCCACCTTCTGGCAAGGACTTTCGGAACCCCTGAAAGACGAACTCGCCCGCAGGAGTGTCCAGCGGACTTGGAGGAGCTCATCGCAGTCTGCATACGGGTAGACCAACGTCTGCAGGAGAGGAAAGCCGAGCGTTTACGGAACCATCAGGTACCCGCCAGGTCTTCAACTTTCCACTCCCTCGTTCCAGAGACTCCTATGACCGAGGTTCCTGACCCCAGGCAGTTGGGTGGCAACAAACTCTCCTTCTCTGAGAAATAACGTCGCCGAACCTCCGGCCTGTGCCTCTACTGCGGCAATCCGGGCCACCTAGCCCTCCGCTGCCCACTCAAGTCGGGAGATGACCAATCCCCACGGAGTCCCAGAAGAACCCCCATGGGAGTACTTTTCAACTCTTCCATCACCAAAGAACCCCTACCCAACAGAATCCTGATTCCTGTATCCCTTCAGGCTCCGGGTCTCACGGTGAGCGCATCCGCCTTCATCGATTCTGGTTCCGCAGGAAACTTCATAGACCAAGAATTCGCCACAAGGAATAACATCCCATTGGAAAAAAGAAAAACCCCGGTGGGATTGGAGGCCATTGATGGACGTCCCCTGCACCAGCCTTCATCATCCTACAGTAGAGGCAACTCTTATTCTAACAAAAACCAGTGGCAATTCCCCCCAAAAAACAGGAAACACCCAGGTACATTCTGAAACTAGCCCCAGCATTTCTGCATTGATTAATGGCCTATCAGATTAACAGCGGGGGTCCCTGGCAGTCCCATTCAAACTGAATTGGACTGCCAGGGATCCCTGCTGTGTTAATCCTATGGGTCGTTAGTCAATGCAGAAATGCCTTAAACGTGCCTCAAACTAGCCCAGAACATACCCAGCACATACCCAGCACATACCCAGAATGTAACCCGGCTAGTTTACGGCAAATGTTAGAATAAACGTTGCCTCTACTGTACAGACCGCGGAAATCTCCCTGGTATGCGAACAGACCCACAGGGAGAACATCATCTTAGACGTGATCCACTCACATCCGTCGAGATCATCCTGGGCCTTGCTTGGCTACAACGCCATAACCCACTCATTAACTGGGCCAAGCAAAGACCCATCTCTTGGAACCAACAATGCTCCACAACATACGCAGTTCCACCTCAATATATCTGCAGCATGAAGACCCCAGAGGAGCCACAAGATGTTTTATCAGAAGAATACACTGAATTAAGAGACATATTCGACAAAGCCAGGTCAGAGGTACTACCCCCCCACCGATCCTTCGATTGTCCAATAGATCTCCTGCCTTGTTCTATCCTGCCTAGAGGGCGCTCTTACCCTCTTTCCCTCCTGGAAACGAAAGCTATGTCCCAATACATCCAGGAGAACCTCCAAAAAGGGTTCATCAGGAAATCCTCGTCACCGGCAGGGGCTGGATTTTTTTTTGTCAAAAAGAAAGATGGTACTCTAAGACCCTGCATCGACTACCCAGGACTAAACAAGATCACCGTTAAAAACCGCTACCCACTACCATTGATATCGGAGTGTTCGACCGTCTACAGGGATCCACCATATTCACGAAATTGGACCTCCGTTGTGTCTATAACCTAGTAAGGATCCGTCAAGGAGACGAGTGGAAAACGGCATTCAACACTAGAGACGGCCACTATGAATACCTGGTCATGCCGTTCGGCCTGTGCAATGCTCCAGCGGTCTTCCAAGACTTTGTAAATGAAATATTCAGAGACCTGCTGAACAGATTCGTTATCGTTTACCTGGACGACATTTTAATTTTTTCCAAGACAATCTCAGAGCATATTAACCAAGTCAAACAGGTACTTCTACGCCTTCGTCAGCACCACCTCTACGCCAAACTGGAAAAATGCAACTTCCATCAAAAATCCACTACCTTTCTAGGATACATCATATCCGATTCGGGGTTCTCCATGGACCCCTCCAAACTGAAGGCTGTCATGGACTGGTCGCTTCCCACGTCCCTCAAGGGCATCCAGAGGTTCCTAGGCCTTGCAAATTACTACAGAAAGTTTATCCACAAATTCTCTTCCATTGTCGCACCCACCACGGCTCTCACTAAGAAAGGAGCGGACGTGGTGTCCTGGCCACCTGCAGCTATCCAGTCCTTCAACGCCTTAAAGAAATCCTTCATCTCTGCACCCATACTGATCCCCCCCAATCCCAGACTATCTTTCACATTGGAGGTGGACGCATCAGACATCGGAGCCGGTGCCATTTTGTCACAGAGATTATCACCGTCTCCAAACCTACACCCATGTGCTTCTTCTTTAAAAAATTCTCATTGGCACAACAAAACTACGATGTGGACAATAGAGAACAACTAGCCATCAAACTAGCCTTAGAAGAGTGGAGACATCTACTGGAAGGGACATAGAGTCCCATTACAATCCTCACGACCACAAGAATCTCATGTACTTGGAAAGCGCTCAACGACTTGGAGCCCGTCAAGCCCGCTGGTCCCTATTCTTCTCTCGTTTTAATTACATCATATCATTCATACCCGGTTCCAAGAACGTAAAGGCAGACGCCCTTTCCCGCCAGTTCGTAACAGAGAATAAAACCAAAGCCAAATCAGAAACCATCCTGCCTGCCAGATTCATCATCTCCGCCAACACATTTGACATAATGGATGACATGCTGCGGGACCAAACTAACATTCCGGAGGGTCTGGAGGTCCCGGATGGATGCCTCTTTGCAGCACTTCCCTTCTGCAAAAGGATCTTGGAATGGGGACACTCATCAAAAACCGCCGGTCATCCTGGTACCAAAAGAACCACAGACTTAATCACATGGAGATTCTGGTGGCCTGGCATGCAAGGCGACATAAAGGAATTCACCAAGGCATGCGCCACATGTGCAAGGAATAAGGTACCCTGCTGCAAACCGCAAGGGCTCTTGAATCCTCTACCCATCCCAGACCGTCCCCGGAGGAACCTATCTATGGATTTCATAGTAGAGCTGCCAAGATCCAGAGGTATGAACACTATACTTGTAGTCATAGATCGCTTCTCGAAACAGGCACATTTTATTCCACTTAAAGGCCTACCGAACTCTCCCGCACTAGCGGACATATTCTGTAAGGAGATCTTCCGTCTCCACGGAACTCCCACGACCATCGTATCGGACAGAGGGTCCCAGTTCGTCTCGAGATTCTGGCGGGCCTTCACATAGAAATTGGACATCTCCCTGCATTTTTCTTCCGGGTACCACCTGCAGACAAACGGACAGACAGAAAGGTCCAATCAGTCCTTGGAGCAGTACCTGTGCTGCTTCATCGCGGCCACTCAGGACGACTGGGCAGACCTTCGCCCGTGGGCAGAGTTCACCCATAATTCCCTGAGGAATGAATCCACACAGGTCTCGCCCTTCTATGTAAATTACGGTTTTCATCCGGCACGACTGCCCAACTCTTCCCCGCCTTCTGAGGTTCCTGCAGTGGACGACCGGATCCAAGCACTGCAAAAATCATGGACCAAGATCCAGAGTAACCTAAAAAAAGGCTTCCGCCAGACAGAAGACCCAGGCAGACCGCAACCGTTGCGAAACTCCAGAGCTGAGACCGGGAGACAAAGTATGGCTGTCCTCATGGAACATACGCCTAAGAGTCCCCACACTCAAACTGGCCCCAAAATTCTTGGGTCCATTCAAGATCTTGGAAAAAATCAATCCAGTGGCATACCGCGTGCAACTCCCCTCTTCAATGAGGATTCCATCCGTGTTCCATATTTCACTACTGAAACCTGCACACTGCAGCCTCCTCTTCCCTGATCCATCTCCTGCACCACCTGGTCCTCTAATCGTACAGGGCCAGCAGGAGTACGAAGTTCAGGCCATCCTAGACTCCAGGCTGTCTAAAGGGACTATCCAGTATCTAATTCACTGGACAGGATACGGTCCCGAGGAACGATCCAGGATTCCACACCAGCAAGTCCACGCACCCAAACTCATCAAAGAGTTTCACCTGAAATACCCCCCGAAGCCTCGCAGGGTTCGCCCGGAGGTCTCCTCTGAAGGGGGGGTTACTGTAAGGATTACCGAAGTACAGCCGCTCCGCGTATCCTCTCGAGCACCACCGCGCACGTGCAGGTTGTCTATGGACCACATTCCTTACCAGATGTGCGCCGCATGCACGCGCGCTAAAATGGCGTCATCCGACGCCGCGGACTCTGGATCCGCCCTCGGATCATGACGCACACTGACTGCGCGCAGAGCTTGCATGTGACACGTGCACCACACCCCCAAGCTACGTGTCAAGTTTCATTAGCTGTACTAAAAGCTGCACCTGCTCATAGATACATTCTTTAGCTGCACAAACAGCCACACCTGCTCGTTGAGCCCTGGACCTATCACAGCTACCACAGAGGTCACACCCCCGCTCCAACCCCCATGGGGGCTGGCTGATCCAGCCTATATATGCTCACCAATGTTATAGGCACATTGACTGAGCATAGATTCATGTTACTCTGTGTTTACCCTTGCTGGTCCTGCCTTGTCCCTGTCCTGTTGCTTTGTTCCAGTTCTTGATCTTCTGTGTACCGAACCGGCTTGCTTTGACTACTCCAACCTCTGGCTCCTGATCTTGGTTACCTCTGACTCCTCGCTCCTCTCTAATCCTGAACTCGGCATTGCACATCGACCACTCTCCACTCTCCAACCCTGACTTTGGCAAAAGTACCTTCTACGCTCCGGATATCTCCTACGTTGAACTCGGCAAGTATAAAGACAACTCTGATATATCCCTGACCCTGCTTTCAAGACAAACCTACACTCCGGACGTGGCCCCGTGCCTGTGGCTGGTGTTTGTTACTACTCCAATCTCAGTACCGGGGTCTCGTCCTGTTTGTGGTGAGCACAGCATGACAAGGTTGAGGGTTCGCTGCACCCATCACAAGGACTGCATAACAACAGTCCTCTTCAATCATGGCCACATATTAGGGACAAAAATTGAGAAAGGTGGCAGCCCTCACTGTTGAATATCAGGACTGCCAAATAGTGTCCCAAAGGTGAACCCCAAAATTACTGGGAGTTGAAGAGCACCTGGAGAAAAGGCTCCAGTACCAGCGTGACTGAGGGTTCTTGCACTACATCCATTCTCGTCTTGAGTGAAAGTGGATGGATGGGTTCAGCCATGCCTTCCCTGAGCTACCAACAAATAGGTGAGATATGTGACAGGCCTTTCCCTGGTTTAAAAAGGTAGCACGCCCAAAGCCTGTCTGTAGCTGATGAATCCAGAAATTAGCTGGTTAATGGCAGCTTGAGTCAATTAACCAGTCTCCAACTGGGTCATCAAACATGTTTAAATGTGTGCTGCCCAAACTGCACAAGGGTGTCTTTAGCTCAGAAGGACTGTTCTGGCAGCAAGATCCCAATTAACAAGATCCTCTATTCCAGGACACAACCCATACCTGGAGCCTGATGTAACGAGCCTCCTGCTTACAGGTACCTCTTTGGACTTTGGGGTCAGACGTTGTCAAAAGGCCTAGCCCTCCAGCCCTGAAGATAGGGACTGGAAAGTGAGTCAGCCCTTACAAAGGGATAGGCTCTTTTGTTTGTGTCTGCTGCATGAAAGCTGTATTTATTTTTTTGAAGATACGGGATAAATAAAAGCCACTGTTTATTTCCCCAATCTATGTCTCCCTGTGGAGGTTTTACCTCTGAACTCATCTCCTACAGTCCTCCTATGCTAGTTTAGCAAAAAGATCAACATATTGACCCTTACATGTCACCGGACTTACTATCCTCTGTGCAACATTATTTGCTGTGCCGGTGCAGGTGCACTGCAGCGGCATTGTGATCTCTCAGCCTCGAGGACAGTAAGCGGTATAATGCTGTGGGATCTAATGCCATGGGATACCACAGCATTAATCCTATTGTGCCATCTGCAAGGAGAGAAAACAAATACAATCCTTTTAGAAGTTCTCTGCAGCCACGTCCATCCCTTTCTGCATTCGCCTCCACCTGCCATCTTAATTCATGTCAGCACTGTCCAGCAACTTGATTATGCAGATGTCCAAATATGGCTATATATCCTCCCCACATGATGTGGAGTCCCATATAAGAAGTTTTGTTGAACTAAATGCACATCTGTTGTTATCAGCGATGTCAGATATCTTAATGTCATGAAACAAATGAGACGCAAGTCTCAGAGGCACAGATTTGCCTATTATCCTAATATATGATATTGATGTTTGAAAGGTCAACTAGAATAGCAACTAAAGCTACTACAGTATATGCATACACTGCACAGAAATAAGGGAGCAGCAATAAATCGACATGTCTCTGTGCAGTTTAGATATTCATAATTATGTATATAGCCATTGAGAGAGTATTGAGATCTGTGGGTATGTTAAATGAGAGCACTGTTTTGAGTGTATTACTCTCTCTTCTGAAACACTGTACATATATTTGTGATGGTGGGGGTAAATATGACTGCTGTTACTAAAGGACAAGGCACAAGAAGGGGAGTGAGCATGGAAATACCAATGAACTTTCCCAGCAGGACGATCCAGGGCCGGCTTAACTCTGACATTCAAGTGTCACGCTTGGGGATGAACCTGTTGGGTCGTAACCCCAGGGCTCTCCACTTATGGGGGAGGTGTGATGGTAAGGGTTAAGGTGGCTGCTGTTAATAACATTCAAGCCTGCCATTACCCCTACCTGTCAATAATACACTGGTATTATGTTATGAGTATGTACAGTGTATTATCTATTTACCTGTTTCCAAAACCTCAGGGACCAGGGTGTAAGGGATCGGGGAACACTTTTCCCAAAGAGGGTTCCCCCCTTAGCTACAGCCATCCGGCTTCTCATGGCTCCTGCTCCAGAGGCGTGCCGCCTGGGATGGCATCCTTCTTCTTTCCCCTGATCCCTGCTCTGGTTATGGCACTCGTGCGCACACGCAGGGGTCCTTATGAGTTGCCGCGGGTAAGGATCCACCCCCCACCTAGGCCACGTGCTCCTCTCCTGCGCGGTACACACACCTGACGTTTGTGCACCGCTCACAAGCCGTGTGACAACTATAATCACCTAGTGCACCTGGTTCCTGCTGTCCTGCCCTATTCCTGCCTTCGCTGGGGCCGCTTCTCCGCTCCACCTCCTATTTCCATTGGACTCTGGTTCTTACTTATACCCTGCTCAGCCATTCCCTCTTTGGCTGAGCATAGTTCTTTGGTAGCCTTGCGTTTCCACAGTTCTGTTTTGCCTTGTGCTTTGTGCATTAACCTTTCGTTGTCTTCTCTCCTGTTTACTGATCCGGCTTGGCTGTGGACCACACTCTGGAATCTGACCTCGGCTGCCTCTGACCATTCTCCTGGCTTCAACTCCTGACCACGGCTCTTGGACACTGACAACTCTCCTGGCTCCAAACCCTGACCATGGCTCTCGGAAACTGACCACTCTCCTGGCTCCAACACCTGACCACGGCTCTTGGACACTGACCATTCTCCTGGCTCCACTCCATGACTCGGCAAGTACCTTACTACCCTCCTTCTCCAATCCCGACCCGGCACACCAGATTATCCGCCTACCAGGCCTGCTCCCACTGCCGTGGGTGCGTGGTGTCCTACCTTACCCCCTGAGTACCGGGGTCCGGTCTTGTTCATGGTGAGCGCAAGCGTTACACAGGGGTTACGTTTGTTTGCAGAAGAAATGTTGCAATAACTGTCTGTGATCTTTCTCTGAAGCATTTTGTATGTAACTAATGTTATGTTTAATTTCAACCCACCAATCAGGGGCTGGGCACGTAGACAGCACATGGCACTGAATGTTTCAATGTTGTGGGTTTACTATATAAAAATGAGGTGAGGGAGACCCCTGGTGAGACTGAGCCATAACAGTTGCAGAAGTTGTTGCTCTAACTGAGAGAAGCTGCAGTGACAACTACAGTGCTGGTACCAGGCCTGGAGTCCTGTTCCAGAGGGCACTACAGGGAAGAAGGACAGGGGAAATCTCTGCCAAGTTTTCCCTGCAACTAGGTCTGCAGGGTATAACCAGTTTTCCCTGGTTGGTTGTGTGTTGTCTGTTTATATGTATAGTTATTTTATGTGTGTGTCAGTAAATATAATTAAGTATACCTGTGTGTATATTTATTCATTATTGCCTTGGTCCCTGCGAGGGGTTATCCTGCAGCGCTAGGATCCCTCCCAGGTGGAGGCTCTGTATCCAGAGAGTACGCCATCACCCCAGGCTCCCAGTGGTGGAGGATCCGACCTCCTGTATGCCACACAGGTACTCAGCACATGTAGTTCCCTTAGACACGGGGCAAAGGGGGCTACATAAATGAAAATATAACATTGAATTTTTTTCTCTGTCAGCATTGCTTGGGCCTTTATTAAGGATACAGAATACCATACAAATGTTAGCATTTTAAATTATCAAATCCCAGAACATGAGGGTGGGGATTTCTGTTGGTTAAGATGATATGCTACTAACATTTTTAAATCATAATCCTAAAATGAATGTAAAAACTGAGACAGCAGAACAATAAGTTGAATAAGTCGTTGTGTGGAAATTCAGATGATTTCAGATTCAACATTGCTTTAATAATACTGTATAATAAAAGAAAAGCTTTACTACACCAGGCTCTGTAATCCTATTTGGTTTTCTTTTGTCATTTGTTGACATGGTGACCAAGGTTTTCAGATCACAGCAGGCTCTTCAAAGAATAATAAGTGTTGTTAAAGTATCTATAGTCCTGCTTTTTCAAACTAAGCAGAAGTATTTTTCTATGCATGGGTAAAATATGTGAAAGAAAAACTATCGGGGTGACTTAGAGCAAGCTAAGGACGGTGGAGTCATATTGTACAACAGCTCAAACTCAATGTGTAGGAGTAAATGTCTGGTTTTAGGCTGGTAAAAAAAGACCTCCATTTACTGTTGGCCTCAAAAGGTGCAACATTTTTATGATTGGGGGTTGTTAACAGAACAACTTGACAGATGGAGCTGAGAAAGGTCTATTCCTAATTAACATACATTTTAAATTTAGGACTCCTTCTCAATTATGCAATTACAGGGATGAGGTGCTAATGAGACTACACTATTAAAACCCAGCATTTGCAACATACATTTTCTGGAGCCACAGGTGCAATTACTGATCTATTGATTCGCAAATGCTACCTGCAATGCTTGATAGTATTGAGAATAGAGAAAGACCTCAGAAATTAAATAATATATTAGAGATATAACAAGCTTTACTGTCCCCAGTGCCAAGGCCTAATATGGCAAAGTCTGAGGTGTTGGTGGCAGTATCTGCCATGATCGTGCTGCTGGGGGTCCATACATCTGAATGGGACATCCCTAGCCATTAATACTTTTGGTCTGGGACCATTGTGTTCACAGCAACGCAAATAGTAAGGTTTGCTACATCTGTATTATTTATTCAAATTATCCTCTGTTACATTTTTAGTTTTATTTTTCTCGCTAGCAAAACAGAATTAGGTGAGCTTATACCTACCCCAGTAACACTGTAAATTTCAATACCTTTATGAAGTACAGGTATGCTAATGGGGAAAGGAAATTTGTCACACATTTATCGATAACACTTTAAAAAAACCTTCAGACTTCCCAAATTGGCTTGCAATTCATTAATTACATTTTACATTTTGATCTTAAGTCAAATGTGAAATGTAAGCAGGGAAGCCACACTCGTGCTGTCAGACATGGTGATAGAAATAAGCCCCTTGCTTCTGGATGTATGGAGGTACTCCCAATTACTCTGGCGTGAAAACGCCAAGAGACATTTTAACCATGTAACGAAAACAAAAAGGTGCATACAGTGCACTGGGGATTAAATGACAAATAATACAAAAATATGTGTGTTCACAAATAAACTTAATCATAAAAATGCGGACACAATTGGATATAATAATAAAACTACAGTGAGTGCAAATTACAACTAACTAATATCTCATTTGAGGACATACAGTACAAAAAATAGAAACAAAGCATGGAGGAACAACAGCTGGTTGATCGATACTGTCCGGACATTAACATCAGTGCTGATCACAACAGTACTGCTTTCTTACTCTCCCTGGCTGTGGTTTGCTTATTTTTTGTACATTATGTCCTCAACTGAGTTATTAGTTTGTTGTAATTTGTACTCACTGTGGTTTTATTATTATAGCCAATTGTGTCTGTATTTTTATGAAGGTTATGTAATTAGTAGTTATCACTCTCCCATTTCCTTGTGTATTTTTTAATAAATATTGAGTTACATTATACATGTTTTTGTGTTTTTATTATTGAGCCTTAATCTTATCATTGGGGATATTGTTTACCCATCTTTCACTATTAATCAGTTTATCGGTGAATGTCAAGGGATACCATGCAATTTACACCTTTATACCAGGATCATTAATTGAGCAAAATGAGATAATGAAATAAATTGTGGTTTATTCACTTAAAATAGGCAAACACACAGTGGAACACAAAATACATAAGAAAGACACACTTAATGGGGGTCTGAGCTACAAAACTAGACTTTCCTAGTTGAAATGAATGAAAAACCAAAGTCTTTAGTTGACCGGGACTTACTGTAGTGCCAACGGTTATTCTAAAACAAACCTGGGGCAATCTCCAAAAAGACCCAGGTACATGCTGGGTATATGCTGGGTATATGACGTGTACATGCTGCAACATTTCACACATTTCTGCAGACAGAATAATGGCCCATCGGATTAACAGCGGGGGTCCCTGGCTGTCCCATTCAAACTGAATGGGACTGCCAGGAACACCTGCTGTGTTAATCCGATGGGCCATTAGCCTCTGCAGAAATGTCACTGAAATGTACCCAGCATGTACCCGGCATGTACCTGGCTAGTTTAAGGCAAGTTTAAGGCAAGTTTTAGAATACTCGTTGTCTCGTCTGTAGCAAAAAATGTCATGAAACTCAAATCGGCATAAAGTTCCTGACGCCACAACTCTTTCCTCTGGAGGTCCTGAAATCACTTCACCAGTTGTTAGCTCCAAACGTCTTGGAACGAAATTCGGCTTGCAAAACTAGCCGCAATCGCTACGTTCCTTTTTGAGAACTTTGTCTCAAAAAGCAGGAATTAGAAAATATTTTGCCTTGAAATTTCTGAAGCTGGCTTGCTGCTATTTCTCCGAGAGCATCATTTGGTACATTCAAATTTGCCGCTGCTGTTCTGGCGCTTAGAATCTCAGGTCCGAATTAGCTGAGGGATTCTTATAGTATTTCTGAGTTCATTCATGAAATACTACAGCTAATTCCAGCATGGGAACTTTCTCGCCAACCAATCAGAGCAATGCTAGTCTTCTGATGCCGGGAAAGCGGATCTTCTGATTCAGCCAAGGGCATGCACACGCTTGTCACCTCAGTAACGTGGTATGCAGAAGCCACCCACTGGTTTAGACTCCTCACAGTCTGCTGGGGCAAATGGTAGTCCAGAGGACTTCCATTCATCCAAGGACATGGGAACTCAAGCCTAAACCTCCTGCCCAAATGTGCTTCACACCTTTGGCACCCTCTGTGGCTTTCATGTCCGATGTCTGAGTAGAGACGCTGGCACCAAGCTGGTAACTCAGAACATCGGCCCAGAAAGACCCAGCTCATTATACTGTGCACAAGCATACATGTACTTTAATACACACTTTAATAAAATATACATTTTAGCTTTCCTAAGTCTTCTGGTTATGGGGAATAGAATGAGAAGCTGCACTTTATTTCTTACTAGCCATATTCCCCACACACTATAAACTTATAAACTTATATAAAAGGAGTTTTAAAACTCCTCACAACCTTATCTATGGTTGGAGCACTCCCCCAAACCCTATACCAGGTTCTGGGTGACCTGGACATAAACTGGGTATACCCTTAACCCAGGGACCCCTTGAACAATCCAGGGACACCTTACATCCCTATGCTCAATTTACATTTCTGGTCTGTGCTGAAGCAGGGAATCCTAGCGGTGAGTCGAGCAAGCGTTTTCAAGGGAAGATTTTGCCAGGACAATGTGTCTATATGTATCTGGGAATCTGACCTGATTGCCAGATACATTTTTGAGGTATCCAGCAACTTTGGACCCTGATGTCACGGTTGTGCTCGCCACAAACCAGGGTCGGACCGCGTGGCTGAGGTGGGATTGTATAAGCACTGACCTTAGACCGCGCAGTCTGATCCGGATTGCGCAGTTCGTAGTCGTACATAGCAGGGTCGGGACTGCAGAAGGCAGCATCGTCAGTGGACAAGCCAGGTTCAGGATTGGAGATATCAGGGTAAACGTTATCCAAGCGGAGTTTCGGCAACAGGAAGTCAACTAGGTCCTGCTTCAGCATAATAGCTGCAGGGCGGGAGCAGGTTCTGTGCGTGCGGCGACCATGGCCCATGGTACTGGTCTCAGGAAGGGATAGGCAGTGCTTTAGCGCAAGAGTCCAGAGCGAGCCTGTGCAAGGAGAGAGAGCTACAGACCTCAGGACTCGTAGACCGGCCTCTGCTAAGGGAAGGGCAGCAGGCCTCAGGAAACAGGGAGCTGAAGTATACACTGGAGGTCCTCCACTTCAGCACAGGAACCAGGACACGGCCTCTGCAATGGAGAGAGAGCAGCAGGCCCCAGGAACCGGTAGACAGGCCTCTGCTATGGAAGGACAGCAGGCCTCAGGAAACACGGAGCTGAAGTACACACTGGAGAGTCCTCCACTTCAGCACAAGAACCAGGACGCGGCCTCTACAATGAAGAGTGAGCAGCACGCCCCAAGAACCAGTAGATAGGCGTCTGCTATGGAAGGACATCAGGCCTCAGGAAACAGGGAGCTGAAGTAAAAACTGGAGAGTACTCTGCTTCAGCACAGGAGTCAGGAACAGGCCTCTGCGTGAAACTAGCAGCAGGCCTCAGGAACCAGTAGATAGGCCTCTGCTATGGAAGCACAGCAGGCCTCAGGAAACAGGGATACAAAAGGAAAAAAGGGGGAGCACAGGTTGAGGGGTAAATAGGAATAGCAAATTAGGTTCAGGTATGTTAGTCCCTGAAACAATTGACGTGGGAATATTGAAGTGTATAATACCATAAACACTTACACGACCTTGTGCAAATGCTGTCGCATCAAGGTTTCTTTTGGTCTTCTTCGTTTTTCTTGTGTTGTTTTTCTTCTTTCTCGGTCTGTGCACTTCTACTTCTGGCGGTGTCACCCTCGGAATAAATGAATAGATGAATATTAGGAGATGATAAATAACAATAACAGAATTATGGGCTCTATGCAGTAAGCGCCAATAAGGCTTTTTTCAGCATTTTTTGCCCTCCCGATTCAGTAAGCGCCGATAAGTGGGAATTATCGGCAACTTTTCTTCCCGATAAAAAATTATCGGCATCCGGCTGCCGATAAGTGGCTTATTTTTTGCACTTTTTGAACCCGGCTGAATTCACGTAGTCCCGATCAGCTCTTCGGTGCTGATCGGCACTCCAGAATGGAGAGTTTATCGGGAATCTAGCCCGCCAACTAAAGTTGGCAACTTGGTGGAGGAGAAGCATCGGCAAGGGCGACACTTAGAAAAAATCAGCCCTTTTTCCTGCCTGTGACTGATGCCGGGGGTCTCCGGAGCTGATACCCGCACCGGAGCCCCACGGCATGCATCCGAGGCAGGAAAAATGCATGTACAGCCCACTTCATTCCCTTAGCGGCCTACCGCTAAGGCAATGAAGGGGTTAACCCACCGTGCCAGCTTTATTGTGGGTAGCGGGGGTGTGGGTGAAGGGGGTATTTGGCCCTGGGTTTGAGTTTAGGGCTTGCGGGGGGGTTGCGGGTGCACTTAACCCCTTCAAGACCGTAGCAGTTAAAACCGCTACGGTCATGAAGGGGTTAAGCCCTCTCGCTACCCACCCTCAAGCCCTAAACAACCACCGTTGGGGCTAATACCCCCACCCCCACTACCCACAATAAAAAATAGTCACACACACCAGCCCCACAATAAATAAATAAATATAAATAAATAAATATCTCTACATAAATAAATAAATATATATATATATAACCCCAACAACCCCTAACATACACATATATGAACATCAATGATACTATAGGCCGACGGGGGCCCTCGGGTGTTACCCGCAGGCCTGCAGTACCAATTATGTGCCCCCCCAAATTAATGTCTAAACACATTCATACTTATAAAGAAACACCCCCCCCCCTTAACACATACAGTATAGTAATGGCCACAATTACTATTATCCACAAAGGGATAATAGTGACTTTGCCCATTTTAAATACATAAACAGCAATAAATACATTAAATACGTATAGTACTCACCACCCATGTCTGGCTGCCACGATGAAGGCCATCCTCATCTTCATCCTGTCCATGCCCCCTCCGCTGCTGCAAAACAGACACAAGAATGAAAACATCCAAAGTAATGTCCCCTAAGCCCTTAATCACCATAGCTGTTATTAACCGCTACAGTCATTAAGGGTTAACCCACCCTCACCCACCACTCGGGACACCTACATACCCTCCCACACTAACCCCCCATCCCGTGTGGCATAACCACCCTCACCCACTACCCACAAGGGAGACCAACCCGCATACCATTGGGGACACCCTCCCACCCTCAGTACCCACAATAAAAACAATACAGTGACACATAATAAACATCATTATATTTATTAAATACATTACCCACCCCCTGTGCCCCCCATAAATACAAGATTTATCATTTTACATACAGGGTTCATAACGTAGCCCCACGCGAGTCCCCGGTGGGCTGGCGGGGCACCTGACAGACCTACAGGGTACCAGCAGCCCTTTTCAAACAGGTTCTGGAGGCCTGCTGGTTGGTCCCGCCAGCACCATGGCCCCCAGGTGGTCTCCTTGGGTCACCGTGGTCCACAATTGGGTCCCCACGGTAGGCCCAAGGATGTCTGGGAGCCCCTGGTCAGACCCACAGGTGTCTGCGGGCCTCAGGTGGTTCCCACGGGGGTCTGGGGAACTCACGAGTGCTCACTACGGGTCCGCGGTGCCCCCACAGAAGTGGGACCACACATTTTCATCCCCGCACCTATGGGTCGGCGGTGCCCCCACAGATGTGAGGCCACCGCATCATCCCCGCAGTCTACGGGTCCACGGTGCCCCACAGATGTGAGGCCACCGCTTCATCCCTGCATGTGTCACCCGTGGAACCACCAGCCTGATACCCGTGAGATACCCGAGGAGACCCACAGGTGGTCTCCAGTGGTCCCACGCAGAACCACGGAACAAACCCTGAATGTAAAACAAATTAACCTGGCCTATACATTCAATACATACACCCCCCCCCCAACACCTACAGTACAATAATGTGCAAAATAACTATTATCCAGATAGGGATAATAGATTATTTGCCCATTATTAAAAACATTAACTAGCATATTCAAATAAATAAAGTACTACTGACCTCATCAATGAGAAGTCTCCGTCGCCAGCAACATCCTTGTCTTGCCCACAAAAAACATAGCCAAAACAAAGCCAATACATTGCAATTACATTCAGATATCAATTAACCCCTTAAACACCTTATCGGATAATAACAGCAAATGTAATTAAGGGGTTAAGCCACACTGGCCCGATACCCACCCTTCACCCATGAATTTGTACATTGGCTTCATCATGCAAATATATATATATATATATACAGAGAGAGAGAGATATATATACACACACACACATGATGAACCAATATACAAATAAATGTAGAAGGGTTATCAAACATGCTGTACTCAAAATAACAATTCTCCATAAAGACACACTACAAGAAAATTAATTTCCTTTCATAATCCTAACTGAAATTACAATCACAATCATCAAATGCCAATCAAATACCTCTAATGCCAATCAACACATTGCATTTACATTGTATATATGATGCATACAATCTATGCAGCATATACATTCTGCAAATGAATGTTAACAATAACATTGCAAGCAAAATACAAATACCTCCAAACAAGTATACTATTTTATCCAATCCAGTAAACATTAATCAATTACCATGCATTAATGACATCCCTAAACAATTTACACATTCCATCCCTAACAATTAAACAATTGAAAAATTCAAGCCTTTAACATAACAATTTAGCCTGAGAAAAAATATATGTACCAACAAGAATACAAAATTGAAAACCAACGCTAACCCTGACCTCAAGAACACCATACAATATCAACAATTACATCTATCTAATTTTAAAATACTTTAAACACACAATAAAGCATAGCAGCATAGACAAATTAATGTAAAACACATCAAATCAAGCTTTTAAAACAACATCATTTCTTACCCTGTATGTATATATCTCTCTAGACATACATACATACATACAGTGGCAAGAAATGATATTCCACAAAAAAAAAAATACACATGTTAAAAAAGCATTAAAAAAAATTAACAAGTTAAATAAAATACATTTCTTTAGTTCACTTACCATTACTTGCCCCCACCGACTTCCGTTGAACTGGTTACTCACGTACAAAACCACCAGGCACAGGAACCCATAAAATAAAAAACCATAAATAAATAAACATTAAACTAAAAATCCAAATCAATCCACGGGTCTTCTATTTGTAATCCATATTCATCTGTATTTTTCTTTCTTCTATCTTCTTCCGGGGTCTTCTTCCCGTCTTCGGCCACGCCCTGGCCTTCTTCTTCTATAGGAGGTCCTTCCTCCTCGGCGGCTGGCTTCAAAATGAGCTTCAAAATGAGCTGGCTTTTAAAGGCCTATGACGTCACATTTTCGTCATGGTTCCCACGGCCCTGATTGGGCCGTGAAAACCATGTGTTTTGGCCGAGAAAAAAAAATGATGACGTCACTTAAAGGCAATGAAAGCACAGCCAATCAGAATGGCTTTGCTTCAATTGCCTTTAAGATGACGTCATGACAAGATTCATGGCCGGCCTCACATGGTACGGTAGCCAATCAGAGCATGGGAACTCCATCCCAACTCTGATTGGCTCTAGTATACCATGTGACAGAGGCTTGGGGGAGAACGGATGTGATGTCATTGAAAGCCTGTCACGTTGTACTAGAGCCAATCAGAGTAGGGATACACTTCCCACGCTCTGATTGGCTACCGTACCATGTGAGGCCGGCCATGTTTCTTGTCATGACGTCATCTTAAAGGCAATTGAAGCAAAGCCATTCTGATTGGCTGTGATTTCATTGCCTTTAAGTGACGTCATCATTTTTTTTTTCTCGGCCAAAACACATGGTTTTCACGGCCCAATCAGTGCCGTCGGAACCATGACGAAAATGTGACGTCATAGGCCTTTAAAAGCCTATGTCGTCTCATTTTGAAGCCAGCCGCCGAGGAGGAAGGACCTCCTACAGAAGAAGAAGGCCAGGGCGTGGCCGAAGATGGGAACAAGACCCCGGAAGATGATAGAAGAAAGAAAAATACAGATGAAGATGGATTACAAATAGAAGACCCGTGGATTGATTTGGATTTTTAGTTTAATGTTTATTTATTTATGTTTTTTTATTTTATGGGTTCCTGTGCCTGGTGGTTTTGTACGTGAGTAACCAGTTCAACGGAAGTCGGTGGGGGCAAGTAATGGTAAGTGAACTAAAGAAATGTATTTTATTTAACTTGTTAATTTTTTTTAATGCTTTTTTAACATGTGTATTTTTTTTTTTGTGGTATATCATTTCTTGCCACTGTATGTATGTATGTATGTCTAGAGAAATATATACATACAGGGTAAGAAATTATGTTGTTTTAAAAGCTTGATTTGATGTGTTTTACATTAATTTGTCTATGCTGCTATGCTTTATTGTGTGTTTAAAGTATTTTAAAATTAGATAGATGTAATTGTTGATATTGTATGGTGTTCTTGAGGTCAGGGTTAGCGTTGGTTTTCAATTTTGTATTCTTGTTGGTACATATATTTTTTCTCAGGCTAAATTGTTATGTTAAAGGCTTGAATTTTTCAATTGTTTAATTGTTAGGGATGGAATGTAAATTGTTTAGGGATGTCATTAATGCATGGTAATTGATAAAATAGTATACTTGTTTGGAGGTATTTGTATTTTGCTTGCAATGTTATTGTTAACATTCATTTGCAGAATGTATATGCTGCATAGATTGTATGCATCATATATACAATGTAAATGCAATGTGTTGATTGGCATTAGAGGTATTTGATGGTTGTGATTGTAAGTTCAGTTAGGATTATGAAAGGAAATTAATTTTATTGTAGTGTGTCGTTATGGAGAATAATATATATATATACAGTGTTTGACAAATAACCCAAAAATCTACTCGCCCAACCAAAAAATCTACTCGCCACCTAGTGCCGCCCCCAACTCCGCCCCTAGTCCCGCCCCCAACTCCGCCCCTAGTCCCGCCCCCAACCCGCTTTAAAATAAAATATATAAATAAAATACATTTAATAAATTCCTAGTCAGAACAACCTTCATTTTTGACATACATGTATTTATTGTATTACATTATACTACAATTAGACGTGTGTATGTGTGTGTGTATGTGTCAATGTCGGATCTAGAAATAAAAGCCAGATGTGAATGACTAGTTTCCTGAACCCCTTAACCAATGTCTAGACGTCGGCGCTTCACAGAGAGAGACAGATAGAGAGAGACAGACAGACAGACACACACACACAGAGAGCGGCACACCCACACACACAGAGAAAGAGAGACACACAGAGAAAGAGAGAGAAAGAGAGACACACAGAGAAAGAGAGAGAATGAGAGACACACACACTGAGAGAATGAGAGACAAAGAGAGAGTGCGACAGAGAGAGCGAAGAAGAGAGTGTGACAGAGAGGGAGACAGAGAGAGGGAGCCAGAGAGAGGGAGAGGGAGACAGAGAGAGGGAGACAGAGAGAGGGAGACAGAGGGAGACAAAGAGGGAGAGGGTGACAGAGAGAGAGAGAGGGTGACGAGAGAGGGAGAGGGTGACGAGAGAGGGAGAGGGTGACAGAGAGAGGGAGAGGGCGACACAGGGAGAGGGCGACACAGGGAGAGGGTGACACAGGGAGAGGGCGACACAGGGAGAGGGCGACACAGGGAGATGGAGAGGGTAGTCACACAGGGAGAGGGTGACACGGAGAGGGAGGGTGAAAGGGAGCGGGACAGGGTGACACAGGGAGAGGGTAACACAGGGAGAGGGTGACACAGGGAGAGGGTGACACAGGGAGAGGGTGACACAGGGAGAGGGAGAGGGTGACACAGGGAGAGGGTGACACAGGGAGAGGGTGACACAGGGAGAGGGAGAGGGTGACACAGGGAGAGGGAGGGTGACACAGGGATAGGGAGGGGGTGACACAGGGAGAGGGTGACACAGGGAGAGGGTGACACAGGGAGAGGGTGACACAGGGAAAGGGTGACACAGGGAAAGGGTGACACAGGGAAAGGGTGACACAGGGAAAGGATGACACAGGGAGAGGGAGGGTGACACAGGGAGAGGGAGGGTGACACAGGGAGAGGGAGGGTGACACAGGGAGAGGGTGGGTGACACATGGAGAGGGTGGGTGACACAGGGAGAGGGTGGGTGACACAGGGAGAGGGAGGGTGACAGGGAGAGGGGGAGGGTGACACAGGGAGAGAGAGGGTGACAGGGAGAGGGGGAGGGTGACACAGCGAGAGGGAGGGTGACACAGGGAGAGGGAGGGTGACAGGGAGAGGGGGAGGGTGACAGGGAGAGGGGGAGGGTGACACAGGGAGAGGGAGGGTGATAGAGAGAGGGGGAGGGTGACACAGGGAGAGGGAGGGTGACACAGGGAGAGGGAGGGTGACACAGGGAGAGGGAGAGGGTGACAGAGAGTGAGAGGGAGAGGGTGACAGAGAGGGAGAGGGTGACAGAGAGGGAGAGGGTGACAGAGAGGGAGAGGGTGACAGGGAGAGGGTGACAGAGAGGGAGAGGGTGACAGAGAAAGGGAGAGGGCGACACAGAGAGGGAGAGGGCGACACAGGGAGACGGAGGAGGGTGGGGTCACACAGGGACAGGGTGACACAGTGAGAGGGAGAGGGTGACAGGGAGCGGGACAGGGTGACACAGTGAGAGGGAGAGGGTGACACAGGGAGAGGGTGACACAGGGAGAGGGTGAGAGGGAGAGGGTGACACAGGGAGAGGGAGAGGGTGACACAGGGAGAGGGAGGGTGACACAGGGAGAGGGAGGGTGACACAGGGAGAGGGTGACACAGGGAGAGGGAGAGGGTGACACAGGGAGAGGTGGGTGACACAGGGAGAGGGTGGGTGACACAGGGAGAGGGTGGGTGACACAAGGAGAGGGTGGGTGACACAGGAAGAGGGTGGGGTGACACAGGGAGAGGGCGGGTGACACAGGGAGAGGGCGGGTGACACAGGGAGAGGGTGGGTGACACAGGGAGAGGGAGGGTGACAGGGAGAGGGAGGGTGACAGGGAGAGGGAGGGTGACAGGGAGAGGGAGGGTGACAGGGAGAGGGAGGGTGAAAAGGGAGAGGGAGGGTGACAGGGAGAGGGGGAGGGTGAAACGGAGAGGGATATGACACAGGGAGATGGATGGTGACACAGGGAGATGGAGGGTGACACAGGGAGAGGGAGGGTGACAGGGAGAGGGAGGGTGACAGGGAGAGGGAGGGTGACAGGGAGAGGGAGGGTGACAGGGTGAGGGAGGGTGACAGGGAGAGGAGGGTGACAGGGAGAGGGGGAGGGTGACACGGAGAGGGATGTTGACACAGGGAGATGGATGGTGACACAGGGAGATGGAGGGTGACAAAGGGAGATGGAGGGTGACACAGGGAGAGGGAGGGTGACACAGGGAGAGGAGGGTGACACAGGGAGAGAGAGGGAGAGGGGTGACAGAGAGAGGGAGAGGGTGACAGGGAGAGGGCGACACAGGGAGAGGGTGACATAGGGAGACGGATAGGGTGGGGTCACACAGGGAGAGGGTGACATGGAGAGGGAGGGGGACAGGAGCGGGACAGGGTGACACAGGGAGAGGTGACACAGGGAGAGGCAGTGGGTGACACAGGAGAGGGTGAGAGGGAGAGGGTGACACAGGGAGAGGGAGGGTGACACAGGGAGAGGGAGGGTGACACAGGGAGAGGGAGGGGGTGACACAGGGAGAGGGAGAGGGTGACACAGGGAGAGGGTGACACAGGGAGAGGGTGACACAGGGAGAGGGTTACACAGGGAGAGGGTGACACAGGGAGAGGGTGGGTGACACAGGGAGAGGGTGGGTGACACAGGGAGAGGGTGGGTGACACAGGGAGAGGAAGGGTGACACAGGGAGATGGAGGGTGACACAGGGAGAGGGAGAGGGTGGGTGACACAGGGAGAGGGTGGGTGACACAGGGAGAGGGAGGGTGACACAGGGAGAGGGAGGGGTGACACAGGGAGAGGGAGGTTGACACAGGGAGAGGGAGGGTGACAGGGAGAGGGTGACACAGGGAGAGGTTGACACAAGGAGAGGGTGACACAAGGAGAGGGAGAGGGTGACACAGGGAGAGGGAGAGGGTGACACAGGGAGAGGGAGGGTGACACAGGGAGAGGGGAGAGGGTGGGTCACACAGGAGAGGGAGGGTGAACAGGGAGAGGGAGAGGTGACACAGGGAGAGGGAGAGGGTGACACAGGGAGAGGGAGAGAGAGAGAGAGGGTGACACACTCACAGACACACAGACACTCACTCTCACTCAGACAAATACACACACACACACAAACACTCACCTGCACGGCAGTGGGCCCCCCACACGGCAGGAGGGGCCGCACATGGCAGCGGGGGCAGCACCGTGTGAGGGATTTCCCCTGCTTAGAGCAGGGAGTAGCTCCGGTTAGGGGATTTCCCCTGCTAACAGCTGAGCTGGCCATCAGAGCAGGAGAAGAGCAGGGCTGATGGATTGCCCGATGGGATGGGGGGGGGCGGATGGCCCGATACGAGGGGGGGCGGATGGCCCGATGGGAGGGGGGCGACAGATGGCCCGATGAAAGGGAGGGGGGGAGCGACAGATGGCCCGATGGAAGAGTGGGGGGGGGAGCGACAGATGGCCTGATGGAAGGGAGGTGTGGGCGACAGATTGCCCTGCAGGGGCCTGAGGCAGACAGGCGTGGAAGTGGCAGGCTGCCGGAAGGGGGAGGAGTAGAAGCGCTGAGTAGGGAGGCCACTGCTCAGAGAGCCGGAGGCGGGGTAATCTCACCCAACAACATGAACCCGCCTCCGGCTTTTTTTTTTTTCTCCAGCAGCGCGGGAAAAACAGCAGCGCGAGCGCGGGAAATTTAAAAAACACACGTGTGCTGCTTGGGCCAATAGTTACTCGCCCGGGGGTTAAATCCACACGCCCAGGGCGAGTAAATGTATATAATTGTCGAACACTGTATATATATATATATATATATATATATTTGCATGATGAAGCCAATGTAAAAATTCATGCGTGAAGGGTGGGTATCGGGCCAGTGTGGCTTAACCCCTTAATAACCTTTGCGGTTATTTTCCGATAAGGTGTTTAAGGGGTTAATTGATATCTGAATGTAATTGCAATGTATTGGCTTTGTTTTGGCTATGTTTTTTGTGGGCAAGACAAGGATGTTGCTGGCGACGGAGACTTCTTATTGATGAGGTCAGTAGTACTTTATTTATTTGAATATGCTAGTTAATGTTTTTAATAATGGGCAAATAATCTATTATCCCTATCTGGATAATAGTTATTTTGCACATTATTGTACTGTAGGTGTTGGGGGGGGGGGGTGTATGTATTGAATGTATAGGCCAGGTTTATTTGTTTTACATTCAGGGTTTGTTCCGTGGTTCTGCGTGGGACCTCTGGAGACCACCTGCGGGTCTCCTCGGGTATCTCACGGGTATCAGGCTGGTGGTTCCACGGGTGACACATGCGGGGATGAAGCGGTGGCCTCACATCTGTGGGGGCACCGTGGACCCGTAGTCTGCGGGGATGAAGCGGTGGCCTCACATCTGTGGGGGCACCGCCGACCCATAGGTGCGGGGATGAAGATGTGTGGTCCCACTTCTGTGGGGGCACCGCGGACCTGTAGTGAGCACTCGTGAGTTCCCCAGGCCCCCCTGGGTTCCACCCGAGGCCCCGCAGACACCTGTGGGTCTGACCCGGGGCTCCCAGACATCCTTGGGCCTACCATGGGGAATCAATTGTGGCCCACGGTGACCCAAGGAGACCACTGGGGGCCATGGTGCTGGCGGGACCCACCAGCAGGCCTCCAGAAAATGTTTGAAAAGGGCTGCTGGTACCCTGTAGGTCTGTCAGGTGCCCTGCCAGCCCACCGGGGACTCGCGTGGGGCTGCGTTATGAACCCTGTATGTAAAAGGATAAATCTTGTATTTATGGGGGGGCACAGGGGGTGGGTAATGTATTTAATAAATATAATGATGTTTATTATGTGTCACTGTATTGATTTTATTGTGGGTACTGGGGGTGGGGAGGGATCCCCAACGGTATGCGGGTAGGCCTCCCTTGTGGGTAGTGGGTGAGGGTGGTTAGGCCACATGGGGTGGAGGGTTAGTGTGGGAGGGTATGTAGGTGTTCCGAGTGGTGAGTGAGGGTGGGTTAACCCCTTAATGACTGTAGCGGTTAATAATAGCTATGGTGATTAAGGGGTTAGGGGACATTACTTTGGATGTTTTCATTCTTGTGTCTGTTTTGCAGCAGCGGAGGGGGCATGGGCAGGATGAAGATGAGGATGGCCTTCATCGTGGCAGCTGGACATGGGTGGTGAGTACTATATGTATTTAATGTATTTATTGCAGTTTATGTATTTCAAATACACAGTGGTTGTATGTTGTTTATTGCTAAGTTTATTGGGGGCAAATATTCCCAATAAACATGCTATTCTGCCTTAACCCCTTCATTGCCTTAGTGGCTATCCGCTATGGTAATGAAGCAGCATTTATGTATTTTTAATAATATTGTGCGGAAGCAGGGGGTCCCCTGAGCTGAACCGCATGGATTTGTGGCTCAGAGACCCCCTGCTTCCCGAGTTACAGGCCCCGGTTTGGGGCATCAGTTACAGTGTCGCCGCCATATTTATAGCGGCACGTCGCGTATGGGGTGCTATTAAGTTTGCAGCGACACTGCCACCCGATGACACATACCGGGGCCTGTAACTCAGGAAGCAGGGAGTCCCTGGTCTACAAAGCAATGCGGTTCAGCTCAGGGGACCCCCTGCTCACAGTTCACTATTATTAAAAATACATTCATGCTGCTTCGTTACCGTAGCACATAGCCGCAAAGGTAAGGAATGATTGTTCATTGATATGGGTGTTTTACTGATAGTGTAGATGTGCAGAGGGTCTCCGGAGCTGAACCGCTTTGGTTTTAGGTCCGGGGACCCCCTGCTTCCCGAGATACAGGCACCTTTATGGGGTGCCGGTATCCCTCTGCTTTATTTACATTCTGCGGTCACGTGATCGGGACCTTTAAATGAAGAGGGATACCGGCACCTCATAAAGAGGCCTGTATCTCGGGAAGAAGGGGGTCCCCGGACCTGAAACCAATGCGGTTCAGCTCCGGAGACCCCCTGCACATGTACGCTATCAGTAAAAGTTGTTTATAAATACTTTATTTTTTTCCGATGTTTGCTCTGAGAGAGCGGCTTGTCTTTCTCTGCTGCAAACATCTATTGGCACAAAAGGCCTATCAGAAGGCTTATCGGGAGCCAGGCTGTATCGGCACAGGCTCATCGGCAGTTTTGCTTTCGCAGTGATTCGACAGGGATCGGCATGGATTCGGCCCTTACTGAATACTGCAAGGGCAAATTGTCAAAAAAAGGTCTATCGGCAACACTTGCCGAAGAGATTTTTCAACTTCGAATTTTTTATTGGAAATTGTAAGTACAACCAATGTAACACAGCCCATTATAACGGTTCCAATTATATCAATCACATATATAGACACTACTAATACACATCTACAGACCACTTTACAAAAAAGACGAGACAAACTTGACAAGGGGACAGGGGTGGAGGATAGTGGAAGGGGGGGGGGATGGGGGATGAGCAGTGGGTGTTTCTTGTTTCTGCTCTTTCTTGTGACTTTTGGCCACCGTGATCGGCGTCGTCTTAGGAGTTTACCTGGTTCAGGCTCTTCTTAAGTATTCTTAGACCAGATCTAAGCCTGTGGGGCAGTCTGCTATCTGTAAGTCACTATGTCGTGTCGTCTGATCTGCCCTCAAAGGAGAACGCACCTAGGTAAATTAGTGCAAGATAGTGGTGGCATCCACTCCTGGGATGTCTACCTGGGCCAACCATGGTTCCCAGACCTTTAGAAATTTTGTGCCGGAGTCATTAACTAAACTCTTTAATTGTTCCATCCGGCAGAAATCCCAAATTCTGTTTTTGATCTTAGGGATAATTGGGATTTCTTGTTGCTTCCATAATTCTGCGTTCTCGCACCTCGTAGCAGTTGCAAAATGCGCGATCAATTTATGCGTCGCATTTGACAGACCCTGGATCCGCCTGCCCAACAGGAACAGCCACGGGTCCAGGGGGATCTCCAAATCGAGAATCCGCTGAATCCAATCTCTAATCTGTTCCCAAAGAGGGGCCACTTTAGTGCAAGACCACAGCATATGTCGGAGATCTGCCACTTCACCACATTGCATAGGGCAAAGAGGGGAGTAGCCTTTAACAAATTTTGCTATGCGCGTCGTAGTGTAATACCACCTCATAAGGACTTTATATGCGTTCTCCTTTAATGTGGTGCAGATTGAGCTTTTTGCAGCCGCCTGTATAATTCTGTCCCAATCGTCGTCCTCTAATGTCTCCCCTAGGTCTATTTCTCAATGTCTCATGTAACTCAGTCTATTGTCGATGGTCTTCGTCTGGCTGATCACTTCCCTGTACATTCTAGATGTGAGTCCCCTCGTGTCCGTATCTCTGGAACACAGCTGCTCAAAATTTGTTCGGGCCGGTCTAATTGGCGTTTTATTATAGAAATCTCTGATCTGGAGATACCTAAATTCACTATTTGGGATATTTTTAGAGGATTTAATTTGTTCAAATGTTTGTATGGTCGTTATGCCCTACAGATCTTTTAGACGGGAGAACCCCCTTTGAGTCCAAATCAGGAAGTTTTTGCTATTCAGGCCCGGAGCGAAGTCTGGATTGCCCACAATTGGCGTCATTAATGATGTTTTGGTAGTCAACTGACATCTGAATTTTGTGGCCTCCCAAACTTTTAATGAATTGACCATGGTCTGCAGCGGAATGTTCATCTTGCGTACCCCTTCTCTGGGTAGCCAGATTAAGTTTCGGATTTCAATTGGTGCACAACATTTCCTCTCCAACTCTACCCATCTCCGTAAGTTTGGGTCAGTGGGCCATTGGAGAATCTGCCCTAATTGGGCTGCTTTGTAGTAGGCCTGCAAGCAAGGCACCGCTAACCCTCCTCTTTTTGTGGGGCGTTTTAAGATCCCCTTAGCAATTCTTGGGTTTTTCTTGTTCCAAATAAATTTCGTTATTTTCGACTGGAGGGAGAGGATGTCCGCCTGTACCAAAGGGATAGGGAGACTCTGGAAGAGATATAACATATTTGGGAGGAGATTCATTTTCACGCTATGTATCCTCCCAATCCATGAGATACTCCCCCTCATCCAGGTCCTGAGATCCTCCCCCAACATCTTAATGACCTTGGGGAAATTTGCTTTATATAACGATTTGTAATCCCTCGTGAGATAAACCCCTAAATATTTGATAGCAGAGGGTTACCATTTGAAATTAAATTTGAGGTCAATCAGGTTTTCAACTTCTTTAATTATATTGAGGGCTTCAGATTTAGACTGATTGATCTTAAATCCCGATATTTGGTTAAATTTGCCCAGGATATTGAATACGTTTGGAAGAGATGTGAGAGGTTTGGCTAATGTGAGAATGACATCATCCGCATATAGCGCGGCTTTATTCATTTGGTCTCCCACTAAAATAACGGAGATATCTGGATTATTTCTGATGTGTGCCGCCAGGGGTTCTATACATAAGGCGAACAGTAGTGGCGACAACGGGCATCCCTGTCGTGTACCACTTTTGATTTCAAATTGTTCTGAGGGGAAACCTTGATATCTCACTTTTGCTGTTGGGTTTTTGTAAAGTGCCAGAATGGCCTGCAGAAGGCGTCCCTCAAAGCCAAATGCTCTCAGTGTTTCTGTTAGGTAGGGCCAGTCTATTCTATCGAAGGCTTTCTCCGCGTCCAGACTTAACACCATGGAGTGTATTTTTTATTTTTGGGCAGATCTATTAGGTCAATAATTCTCCTGGTATTGTCTGCCGCTTGCCTACCTCCGATAAACCCTACTTGATCCGTGTGGATTAACCCGGGAAGAACTCTACCCACCCTGTTGGCTATAAGTTTAGAATATATTTTGAGGTCCGAATTAATCAGTGAAATGGGCCGGTAGCTCTTACAGTCTGCCGGGTCTTTTCCGGGTTTATGGATCATCGAGATTGAAGCTTGGAGCATTTGCGCTGGGAATGAGGCCCCTGCTAAAATTTCGTTGAATAGCTTTAACATGTGGGGAGCTAAACATTTTATATATTTTTTATAATATAGGTTCGAAAAGCCATCCGGCCCTGGGGCTTTAGCGGGTTTTAGTGCTTTGATGACCCCAGAGAGTTCCTCCATCGAGAAGTCCGATTGGAGTGCCTCCCTGTCGCATCTCTCCAAAGTTGGTAGATTTGCTTCTTTTAAGAAGGTCCGTAACACCCCTTTTGTTTTCTGACTGTGGGTCACCTTATCTCCATTGTATAGTATTTCGTAATACTTTTTGAATTCCCCTGCAATTTTCTCCGGGATAGAGGTAAGGTCCCACTCGTGATTTCGGATTGCGTGAATGTGGTAATTTGGGAGCTTGTTTTTTAGCTTATTGGCAAGTAGTGTGTCAGGCTTGTTAGCTTTTTCATAAAATTTCCGCTGGGACCAGGTCATTTCCTTCTCAGCCTGGGCGGAGAGGAGGAGGTTAAGACTAGTTTTGGTGGCTAATACTTGAGTCAACGTGTGGGCATTCTTATTCTTTTTGTGTAGGGAGGAAAGCTCCGCTAATTGCTCTTCTAGTTTCAGGATTTTTCCCTCATGTTCTCTTTTTCTTTTAGCGGCTAGATTCATAATGACCCGTTTGAGGGTAGCCTTATGGGCTTCCCACAGCATGGAGTGTGTTGCCACACTCCCCTCATTCTCCTCAAAATATTGTTTGAGCTTTTCCCCAATTTCTGCCTGTAAAGCTGGGATTTTCAGCAAAATCTCGTTTAACTTCCAATTCGCTCTTGGTCTGTCTAGTGGAATTAGTGTGCATCGCAGCTCTATAGATGCATGGTCTGACCATGAAATATCATGGATCTCGGTGCGAGAGACCCCCGGGACCATTCTATTAGATACAAGGAAGTAATCAATCCTGCTATATGTGTTATGTGGGTGTGAGTAGAAGGTGTACTCCCTCACTCTCTGGTGTTGCTCCCTCCAAATGTCGAGTAATTTGGCAGTCACATAAACCTTTTTTAATTGTTAGTACATCAGGTCTGTGCGTTACGTTAGTGGATGAACATCTGTCAAGGTCCTCTCTTAGCGCCATGTTCAGGTCTTCTGCAACTATAATATTACCTCAGGCCACTTTGCTAAGTTTCCCGAAGAAGGTGTTAAAGAATTCTGGGGCTGTCTCGTTGGGGGCATATAGTGTTGCAAGCGTAATTGGGAACCCTTGGATTGCCCCTCTTACAATGAGGAGTCTACCCTCTTTATCCTTGAATGTCCTGTCGGTTACAAACGGTATGCGTTTATGGATTAATATGGCCACCCCTCTTTTCTTGACTTTCGCGGAGGACATAATGTGAGTCGTGTAATCTTTATCAAGGAACTTGGGGCAGTTGCCCTGTGGAAATGTGTTTCTTGCAGAAACAGAATTTCTGCCCCTTTACGCTTGTAATCTCGGAAGGCGATTCTGCGTTTAGCCGGGCTATTAAACCCTTTAATGTTATGTGATACTAGCCTGAGTTCCTTACTCATTGAAGACTGTGGGCCGACTTATCTGCCGATATCTGTTCCTGAATGGCGCTCCTGGGCCAGAATCAAAGCCTCTTCTCCTCCTTGTACTGCAGCAACGCTCTTCCCCATCTACAGAAACACAAAAGGGGGGCACACAAAAGGGCACACCGGGGGGGACACAAAAAACACAAAACATGTCATAAAACAGAAGAACTCTCGTCGTCTTGGCGAAGCAGCCTCTTCGACGAGAACATTGCCTTTGGGTAGCTGGACTCCTTTCCTGCAGTCCGGACATAACCTGGGATGGGGTTCACCCTCCCTCCTCATCTTGACCCAAAGGACTTCACTAGGGCCCTGGAGAACTACTCTCCTCCCCCCTAGTGCGTGGCCCATGCGGAGTTTTGAAGCAGGTCACTTCCCACCCCTCCTGCCTCGCTCTTCCTGAGCTTATCTTAACGAAACCTAACTTGTTCTGTAATCAGCTAATGTCTGCCCCGGCCCTTTTCACACCCCTTTCGTTCCAGATTGATGCCCGTTATCAAGACCTCAGCAACCTGCGCTTCCCTTCTTTTCCTGCCGTTCTCGCCCCACCTCCCCTTGTTTCTGTCCTCCCTGTGCGATCTCTATCTATCTAAACCTTCTCCCTCTTTACTCCTTTCTTCCCTTCCCTTCCCTCCATGCCTATTACCTCACTTACCCTCTCAACTACTATCACTTCCCCCACTCATTCTCTACATTACCTGCTATGTCCTTCCTCACTTCCCCTTCACGCATCTACCAGTCACCACTCCCACTTTCCAACTTGCACATCTCTTTAGCCTTCTACTTTGCCTTTTTAACTACTTCTATTCTTCCTTCCTATCAATTCCTTACTTACTCTAACCCTTGCTTCCCACCTTCCGCTTCCTTGCTACTTGCTTTCTCCCTGCCTCTCATTCTTTCTGATCTACTTCCTTACTCCTGCCTGATGTATTCTTTCCTTATTTCTCTCAACACTTGCTTATTCTCCCCTCATCTACCTACTTTTGCTTTCTTGCTAACTTGCTTCCTCTCTTTCCCCTTACCGTTTCCTCCTGATTGCCTCCGCCGCTGCGGCGCTATGTAATTTCCCCCCCCGTACTGCTTTATCGCCTTTCTAGGTTCGAAAAACCCTGCGTCTGACCGGTGGGGTGTCTGCTCCGAGCCTGCGCAGGCGGCCCGGCGCTTTCTGGCCACCTCGCGATGAGTTCGACTGTCACTGTCCCTGCCTGTGATGTCATCCGCCCGCGACAGTGGAAGCAGGTTCCGTGCCACCTCCAAGATGGCGCCGCTCCTTCCGGGACCTCTTCGTGACGCACATCCGGATGTTGGCCATTTTGGAAAACGTCTCTCACCAGTGTGGAGGTGCGTACGCCTGCTCCTGTTTCCCGCTCACCGCTCTCTCTTCCTGCTCCTGCGGGTCACTGTGGATTCCTGCCTTCCAGGGAGTCCTCGCCATCTTGTGCAGGGGGGCGATATCAACGAAGAGGTAGGCCGCAAATTTTCTCACCGTGGGTTCTGCTTTGGTGCTCTGTGGGCGATCGCTGACCATCTGTAGCTGAGGTGTCGGGGCTCAGATCTTATTTTAGCGGAGGTGGCATCCTCTTCGTAGGTCTGCTTCAGCGGGGGCCGGGAGCATGTCATTTAATAACTTAACGAAACTCTCTCAACAGAATGTGTAACTTTATTTCATGTTCTTTTGCGGGGGCTTTTAAGCTTGTACGGCTCCCCTTTGCTCCCTTGGGGATGTTGCCCGATGCTCCCACACGGGTTCCGGGAGGGCGGCATTTGAGTCCTCGGCTGCAGGAGCTTCTCCCAGGCCCAGCTTGTGGAGGAAGGCTAGCCCCTCTTCTGGACCTCGGAGGGTGAATGCTTTGCCACCTCCTACTACCTTCAGGCCGAAGGGGAAGGTCCACCTTTACCTTACCCCCTTTTCTCTTAGGTTTTTTGTAAGTGGTAGTAGGGCTCTCAGGCGGGCCAATGTCTCCGGGGACAGGTCCTGGAAGATGGATATTCTCACGCCCTCGTATTCCACTACCGGTAGGGGTCTTGTTTTGTGTAGGACCGCTTCTTTTGTGCGGTAATAGTGTAATCTGAGCACAATGTCCCTAGGCTGCTCGTGCAGTAGCGGTTTAGCTCTCAGGGCTCTGTGGCACCTGTCTAGCACCAGATACTCTTTTGGGGTGTCAGGGAGCAGGGTCTCCAGCCATTTTAGGATAAATTCCTGACTGTCCAGAATGGCTTCAGGGACCCCTCTGATCCGGAGGTTGTTGCGCCTGTCTCTGTTCTCCGAGTCCTCTTGGCGTTCCCGCAGCTCATTTATTTGATCCTGGAGACCTGTGTATTTTTGATCCTGTCTCTTTATTGCCCTGATCGATTGGTCCATTTTGTTCTCTAGGGTGTTTGTCCTCTCACCCAGACCGGACACTTCTTTCTTTAGATCTTTGAGTTCAGCCTGCAGAAGTGCTTTTAGGTTATCATATAGTTTGTCCAGATCACACTGTCTTACTGGACGCAGTGCTGGGTTATCTCGCTCCTCTCCTTCACCGTCCGGCTCAGTCTCTGATCTGGTATTTGAATGCGGCGCCATTTCTCCTCCTGCTCCACTCGACCCTGCACGACCGAAGTATTCCGGTAGGCCTTTCTTTTTGGCTACTTTGGGGTTTTTCTGGACATCGAGGGACAATGTGGGGCTTGTTTAATGAATTTTTCTATTGGATGGGTGTTTTTGTTAGGTTTCTGCTATCGATTTTATCTAGCGAGGCACGGAGCTCTTACCCTATGCGACCATGCTCCTTGCCGTCGCGCATGCGCCCCCCTGCCGAAGAGATTTTATCGGGGCTTACTGCATGAGGCCCTCTGACTCCAAAGGTATACAAAAAACAGAAAAGACTGCAGTCACTCACATGGACACGTGTGAGTGTAGTCTTGGGAGAGATTTCTTTATCCTCTGCATACACAAAAGTCTCTCAAATGAAGACACTATTACACTGAATAAACAGTGGGAATTAGAAGTAAAAATAATATGTAATTCCACATTTTTATTTCCCCACCTTTATCATATTCAGAGGTAGCGCCCGGGTATTTCTGTCTACTCAGGAAACAGGGAGCTTAAGTCAACACTGGAGAGTATTCCGCTTCAGCACAGGAGTCAGGAACAGGCCTCCGCGTGAAACTAGCAGCAGGCCTCAGGAAAGCAGGAAACACAGGCCTCTACGTAGAGAGTAGTAGCTGGCCTCAGGATACTCGGAAACACAGGCCCCTGCATGAAGACTAGCAGCAGGCCTCAGGAACTAGGGGAGAGAACTAGAGAGGTTACTATACCAGGATACAAGCCTAAGGCTTGTGGCAGAACACGTGTGACATCCAGGAAGGATTATGCTCGGCAGAGAAGCATTGCGGGAAGGCTGTATTTAAAGGTCAGTGAACCAATAGCAGAAGGGACGTGTGACAGTATTGCTTTAATCAGTGAATCCAGGCTGCAGTAAATATCAAGGGAAGTTTTCCAGGACTGCACAGGTCTGTAAGGCAAGGTAAGCAGTAAACTAAGGTGCGGATCCGTTACACCCGACTACCTAGACAAATTCTGATAACACTTTCTCCGCAAAACATCACTTGAAACTCATAGCCCAGCAATCCCTGCTTGCTGGCACTCCTGGAAAGGTAAAAACACAAATTCTTTATTGTTGCATAATTTTACACAATGCATGTTCAAAATCACTGGTAACCAAACCTTTATTAGTGAGCCTTGTTTCCCCTTTACCGTCACAGTGAACACACATATTTTTGTATTATTTGTTATTTAATCCCCTGTGTGATGTGTGCACATTTTTGTTTTTCATCAAATTAGAAATGTATTGCATTTTTGTTCAAAAAATGGTTCGTCTGCTAACCTCGTCAAGGTAAACTCCATTTTAGCAGGTACAGAACCTACACTAAAAGCATGATGTTCTGTTTTTTCCAGTTGGAATTTTACTGAATCACAGATAGTATAAATGCTTCATTCATTTAACCCTTCAGGCACTTTCACATATTTCATGATGTTTAGTCCACTGACAATAAGTCTCCCAGACTAAAGTTCATCAAGGTAAAGGACAAACTAAGGGGCCTATGCAGAGAGCTGCGAGAAGCCGAATCTCGCTAGGTTTTTGCCAAATATGCCTATAGCAATTTAGTAAATGGCGAAAAACTGGCGAGATGAGGAAAATCCGCCAGTTTTTTTTTCTTGGAAAAAAAACTTGCCGCGCGGGTGGCGAGAAGCAATATCTCGCCAGTTTTAAAACCCGCCGTATTCATGTAGCCCCGATCAGCATCTCGCCACTGATTGCGCCAATAAAATGGAGAGATTTTCTCCAAATCGCTCCGCCAACAAAAGTTGGCAAAAAGCTGGAGCTGAGCGGCGATAGGTGACATTAAAAAAAAATTAGGCCTTTTTCCTGCCTGGGATTGATGCTGGGGGGCTCCAGAGCTCATGCCCAGGATTATCAGCACCGAAGGCCCCCGGCATGCATCCGAGGCAGGAAAAATGCATGTACAGCCCACTTCATTACCTTAGCGGCTAACCGCTAAGGCAATGAAGGGGTTAACCCACCGTGCCAGCTTTATTGTGGGTAGCGGGTGTGTGTGAAGGGGGTATTTGGGCCGTGGTGTACCGGGGGGTACTAGCCCCAACGGTGTTTGTTTAGGGCTTGTGGGGGACAAGCCCTAAACAAACACCGTTGGGGCTAATACCCCCTTCACCCACCCCCGCTACCCACAATAAAAAGAAATCACACACAGCAGCCCCACAATAAATAAATAAATAAATCTAAATAAATAAATAAATACATGAATATAAATAAATATATATATACATGAATATAAACAAATATATCCCCTGAAGAAGTCTGTTAATCAGATGAAACGCGTAGGGAAGGTGTGCAGTGGACTTTTCAACGCTTGCAATTGAACTGCTGAGTATCTTTACCGATCCGGTATTAAGAACGGTTCCCGTGACGTCATCCGCTGGTCCGCGACTTCAACCGTCCCCGGTGGGAACTAAAAAGCAACTGGTTGGTGTGCACCGGGGGAGAGACCATCGTGGAGTGCCTGATTCGTCAGTTCCTGCAGGCAGTGAACAACGGAGGCAGCAATCTGTTCCAGTGGAGCCACGGAGTGACTTCAACAGCAAAGCAGCGTTTCCTGGTCCTAGGAGCATGAGTATTACTCATACAATGCTTTTAATTGTTTTATGTTTGTGAGTTTATTTTTATTGAGATTTTTGGGAATTAAATATATCGATTTTTGCACAGTAATGCACTAGGATTTGGCGCTTTTTTTCTTATATTTTTTTATAAACAAATATATATATATATATATATATATATATATATATATATATATATATATATATATCAACCCCTATAACCCCTAACATACACATATATGCACATCAATGATACTATAGGCCGGCGGGGGTCCTCGGGTGTTACCCGCAGGCCTGCAGTACCAATTATGTGCCCCCCCCCAAATTAATGAATAAACACATACATACTTTGAAAGAAATACCCCCCCACCCCTAACATATACAGTACAGTTATGGCCATAATTACTTTTATCCACAAAGGGATAATAGTGAATGTGCCCATTTTAAATACATAAACAGCAATAAATACATTAAATACATATAGTACTCACCCATGTCCGGCTGCCACGATGAAGGCCATCCTCCTCTTCATCCTGCCCATGTTCCCTCCACTGCTGCAAAACAGACACAAGAATGAAAAAAAACAATGTAATGTCCCCTAACCCCTTAATCACCATAGTGGTTATTAACCGCTACAGTCATTAAGGGGTTAACCCACCCTCACCCACCACTCGGATGCCTACATACCCTCCCACACTAACCCCCCACCCCATGAGGCCTAACCACCCTCACCCACTACCCACAAGGGAGGCCTACCCATATACCGTTGGGAAACCCCCCTCCCCAGTACCCACAATAAAAACAATACAGTGACACACAATAAACATCATTATATTTTTTAAATACATTACCCACCCCCTGTGCCCCCCCATAAAGACAAGATTTATCGTTTTACAAACAGGGTTCATAACACAGCCCCACGCGAGTCCCCGGTGGGCTGGCGGGGCACCTGACAAACCTACAGGGTACCAGCAGCCCTTTTCAAACAGGTTCTGGAGGCCTGTTGGTGGGTCCCGCCAAGCGTCATGGCCCCCAGGTGGTCTCCTTGGGTCACCGTGGGCCACAATTGGGTCCCCATGGTAGGCCCAAGTATGTCTGGGAGCCCCGGGTCAGACCCACAGGTGCCTGCGGGGCCTCGGGTGGTTCCCACTGGGGTCTGGGGAACTCACGAGTGCTCACTACGGGTCTGCAGTGCCCCCACGGATGTGGGACCACTGCTTCATCCCCGCACCTATGGGTCAGCGGTGCCCCCACGGATATGGGACCATCGCTTCATCCCCGCAGACTACGGGTCCACGGTGCCCCCACATATGTGAGGCCACCGCTTCATCCTCGCATGTGTCACCCGTGGAACCACCAGCCGGATACCCGTGAGATACCCGAGGAAACCACAGGTGGTCTCCATAGGTCTCACGCAAAACCACGGAACAAACCCTGAATGTAAAAAATTAAACCTGGCCTATACATTCAATACATGAATCCCCCCCCCCAACACCTACAGTACAATAATGTGCAAAATAACTATTATCCAGATAGGGATAATAGATTATTTGCCCATTATTAAAAACATTAACTAGCATAATCAAATGAATAAAGTACTACTGACCTCATCAATAAGAAGTCTCCATCGCCAGCAACATCCTTGTCTTGCCCACAAAAAACATAGCCAATACAAAGCCAATACATTGCAATAACATTCAGATATCAATTAACCCCTTAAACACCGTATCGGATAATAACCGCAAAGGTATTTAAGGGGTTAAGTCACATTGGCCCGATACCCACCCTTCACCCATAAATTTGTACATTGGCTTAATCATGCAAATATATATATACACACACACATGATGAACAAATATACAAATAAATGTAGAAGGGTTATCAAAAACATGCTGTACTCAAAATAACACTTCTCTATAAAGACACACTACAATAAAATTAATTTCCTTTCATAATCCTAACTGATCTTACAATCAAAAACATCAAATGCCAATCAAAAACCTCAAATGACAATGAACACATTGCATTTACATTGTATATATGATGCATACAATCTAAGCACCATATACATTCTGCAAATTAATGTTAACAATAACATTTCAAGCAAAATACAGATAACTCCAAACAAGTATACTATTTTAACCAATCCAGTAAACATTAATAAATTACCAATCATTAATGACATCCCTAAGCAATTTACTTTCCATCACTAACAATTAAACAATGAACTAATTCAAGCCTGGAACTGAACAATGTAGCCTGAGAAAAAATATAAGTACCAACAAGCATACAAAATTGAAAACCAAGGCTAACCCTGACCTCAAGTACAACATAGAATAGCAACGATTACATAAATCTAATTTTAAAATACTTTAAACACACTTTTAAGCATAGCTGCATAGTCAAATTAATTTAAAACACATCAAATCAAGCTTTTAAAACAACATCATTTCTTACCCTGTATGTATATATCTCTCTAGACATACATACAGTGGCAAGAAATGATATACCACAAAAAAATAAATACACATGTAAAAAAAACATTTAAAACAATTAACAAGTTCAATTAAAAACATTTCTTTAGTTCACTTACCATTACTTGCCCCCACCGACTCCCGTTGAACTGGTTACTCACGAACAAAACCACCAGGCACAGGAACCCATGAAATAAAAAATCATAAAAAAATAAACATTAAACTAAAAATCCAAATCAATCCACGGGTCTTCTAATTTTAATCCATCTTCATCTGTATTCTTCTTTCTTCTATCTTCTTCCGGGGTCTTCTTCCCGTCTTCGGCCACGCCCTGGTCTTCTTTCTTCTCCGGAGGTCCTTCCTCCTCAGCGTCTTGCTTCAAAATGAGACGACATAGGCTTTTAAAGGCCTATGACGTCACATTTTCGTCATGGTTCCCACGGTCCTGATGGGGCTGTGAAAACCATGTGTTTTGGCCGATAAAAAAAAAAAGATGACGTCACTTAAAGGCTATGAAAGAACAGCCAATCAGAATGGCTTTGCTTCAGTTGCCTTTAAGATGACGTTATTAAAAGAAACATGGCCATCCACACATGGTACGGTAGCCAATCAGAGCGTGGGAACTCCATCCCTACTCTGATTGGCTCTAGTACCATGTGTGGATGGCCATGTTTCTTTTAATGACGTCATCAATTGATGATGATTAAGGGGTTAGCGGACATTACATTGGATGTTTTCATTCTTGTGTCTGTTTTGCAGCAACGGAGGGGACATGGGCAGGATGAAGAGGAGGATGGCCTTCATCGTGGCAGCCAGACATGGGTGAGTATTATATGTATTTAATGTATTTATTGCTGTTTATGTATTTAAAATGGGCACATTCACGATTATCCCTTTGTGGATAAAAGTAATTGTGGCCATAACTGTACTGTATGTGTTAGGGGGGGGGTATTTCTTTCAAAGTATGTATGTGTTTATTCATTAATTTGGGGGGGCACATAATTGGTACTGCAGGCCTTACACACACTCACAGACACTCACACACACTCTCACACACTTACACACACCAGCACCAACACCCGGTCCCCCCCCCTCCTCCTGCGCAGGCAGCGGGGACAAGGGTTCGGAAAAGGTGAAGCGGAGACCGGAGGGGCATCCCCCCTCCCATCTCCTATCCCGCGGCCTGTCACGCGGTGACAGGGGGAAGCCGGGACCGGAGGGGCATCCCCCCTCAAATCTCCTGTCCCGCGGGGTGAAGGGGTGAAGATGCGCTGATGCGGCGGCCATTTTTTTTCCCGCTACACCGTTACTAACGCGGTGGTCTCGGGGTGGACCCCGAGGACCGCGTTATAACGGGGTTTACCTGTATATATATATATTTATATTCATGTATTTATTTATTTATTTAGATTTATTTATTTATTGTGGGGCTGCTGTGTGTGATTTCTTTTTATTGTGGGTAGCGGGGGTGGGTGAAGGGGGTATTAGCCCCAACGGTGGTTGTTTAGGGCTTGCGGGGGGGGGTAGTGGGAGGGCTTAACCCCTTCATGACCCTAGCGGTATTAACTGCTACGGTCGTGAAGGGGTTAAGTGCACCCGCAACCCCCCAGCAAGCCCTAAACTCACACCACGGGCCAAATACCCCCTTCACCCACACCCGCTACCCACAATAAAGCTGGCACGGTGGGTTAACCCCTTCATTGCCTTAGAGGCTAGCCGCTAAGGTAATGAAGTGGGCTGTACATGCATTTTTCCTGCCTCGGATGCATGCCGGGGGCCTTCGGTTCTGATATTCCTGGGCATCAGCTCTGGAGCCCCCCAGCATCAATCCCAGGCAGGAAAAAAGCCTGATTTTTTTTTAATGTCACCTATCGCTGCTCAGCTCCAGCTTTTTGCCAACTTTTGTTGGCGGTGCGATTTGGAGAAAATCTCTCCATTTTATTGGCGCAATCAGCGGCGAGATGCTGATCGGGGCTACTTGAATACGGCGGGTTTTAAAACTGGCGAGATATTGCTTCTCGCCACCCGTGCGGCGGGTTTTTTTTCCAAGAAAAAAAAACTGGCGGATTTTCCTCATCTCGCCAGTTTTCGCCATTTACTAAATTACTATAGGCATATTTGGCAAAAACCTGTCGAGATTCGGCTTCTCGCAGCTCTCTGCATAGGCCCCTAAATGTTTTGTTGTCACACTTTGTGGCATTAATCCATCTAGACCGTAGCAAATATCTCTTTTTCTCTCTCTAACCCTTTTTCATGCTTAGTCATCCTTAAAGTCATATTACTGGAAGCTAACGCAACTTTGCACTACAATAATGTGAATGTAAAATGATGTTAATGAGATATACACTGCCTGTTGTTTCGCAAATGTAGCCAGGTCCCCCTCTGCATGTCGGCACCCCCCCCTTCACCTTGGCGACGGTCGCAGGTGCTGCCGGACACAGCGACAAACCCGTCAGCTGGCCACAAGAGTGAGGGGCGAGCGGAGCATCGTGTGGGCGGTTGCTTGGTGCTGGTGCGGCGTCGCAGCGGGTATTGTGTAGCCAGGTACTTCCGGGTGCTCCCGTTGCAGGGCGCCACCATTTTCTATTGCCTTGCGCATGTGCAGTGAGGCCAGTAGTGCGGAGGCCCTCAGCTAGCTCGCGCATGCGCAGTTATAGCGCTTGAACACCCCACCAATCAGGAGAAGGCTCTAAGCAGGGACTACAAGTCCCATGATCCTAAGTGAACCCCACGTGACGCCAGGGAGCCTATAGGGCTGTAGGATCTCCCTACTACAGGAGATGGATACATTTCGCGGGGTTTTTAGACAGTCAGTCGGTGCCAGGATAGGCTAGGTGAAGGAGGTGAGGGTGCAGGGGTCAGTGACCCACTGCCCTAGGCCAGCAGCCCCCTAGGCCCCAGTTAGCCCTGAGCCACTCTGTAGGTTAGGGACCCTGCCCCATTAGAATATACAGTGTCAGTTAGGGACACAGCGGATGCTACGCTTCCCACCAAGAGGCTTGGGATCAAGCCTACTCTGCACAGAGAGCGGAACTGTACCAAGGGTGGAAGGCCTGACCGATCATCCTGCTGGAGGAACCGGACTTCACCAGGTCCTTTTTAAAGAGCCTTTGAATGCCCAGGTGCCGTCGCACTGGGCAGGTATTGTTACGCATGTGCACCACCTACAGAGTACTCACACATAGTGGCAGCGCTGGCCACGGGACAAGGGTTATTCTGTGGATACGATGTGGGGGTACACGGTGGTGGGTAAGGGGCATACACGCATAAGTGGGAGTGAATGACATTGGGACTTTTAGAGAATAAGTGTTATATATATGCATGTTCAGTAAAGGTTATTCTTGCTTATTCATACCAATTGTGTGTTATTGGGTTGTGTCCTGTGAGGGCTCCTTCCCGCCATGTCGGGATCCCTCTCAGGTGGAGGAATTGCACCATGAGAAAGCTAGTCTATATGTACCCTAGGCTCCCCGAGCGGAGGCTTAGGCTCCTGAGGGCCACACAGGTAATATACAGCATTAGTAATACCAATTTACCCGTATGCCCCAAGTTATATGTGGGGCCCCTGCTACCTTCCAGCGACTGATGGAGAAAACTATCGGAGACAAGAGCCCTCGGGAGTGTCTAGTCTACCTGGATGACATCATTGTCTTCGGGAAGACCCTGGAGGAGCACGAAGAGAGGCTGCTTAAAGTGATAGACCATCTTGGAAAAGAAGGGTTGAAGTTGTCGCTCGACAAGTGTCGGTTCTGTCACACCTCGGTGACTTACGTGGGACACATCGTGTCTGCCCAAGGATTTGCCAACGATCCGGCTAAAGTAGAAGCGGTATTGAATTGGCCTCGTCCCGAGAATGTCACGGAGCTGCGATCATTCCTGGGCTTCTGTGGGTATTACCGTCACTTCGTGGAAGGGTACTCCTGTCGAGCTAAATCCCTGAACAATCTTTTGAAGATATATCCTGAAGATACAGGAAGGAAGGTCACTTCGGCCCGTCAACCGTTTGGTGATAAGTGGACGTCCGATTGTGAACAGGCCTTCCTGAATTTGAAGAAAAGCCTGACGGAAGCACCGGTGCTTGCATACGCTGATCCAGAACAACCCTATGTTCTGCACGTGGATGCCAGTCTCAATGGACTGGGCGCACTCTTACATCAGAAACACCCCGAGGGTCTTCGGCCCGTAGCCTTCTGATGCAGCGGCTGTTATTCGAACGGCTCACGAATTGGAGAACGATATAATCCCCTAATTCTCCCCGGTTTTGGCGAGTTATTTTATTTAACTGACCGCGGCGCAATGGCTTCCAAAAGCACTGACCCCTGCTGTGTGAATGCTACCGGCGTCTGCCTTTGTGTAATAGACACGCAGAAAGAGAGTCTGAATCAGTCCCTTAACTGCGCGCCTCTCACAGGCGATCGCGGGGGTTTTATTAAAATTCTAAAATTACAGTTTTGTAGCAGGGGTCTCCTGAGCTGAACAAAGTTTATTTCAGCCTTGGAGACTTCCTGACGAAGCACTACGTGCGAAACGCGTAGAGGTCACGTGGCGGCAGTCCTCATGGAGTTTTTGCAGCCGGTGGAAGCGGGTCTTCACGCATCTAGCAGGGTAAGTACTCAGTCTGGTTCGGACCCTTTCTGTAGTACTAGCGAGATCCTGTGTAGACCCGGTGCTATCACCGATTATAATAGTGTCAAACCAGTAATTTTAATGATCTTTGTTGTTACATTTGTTTTAACCCCTCAGTGGATGCTTGTGCCCACTGCCCTGTTTTATTAATAAAGTGTTCATATCCCTTAGTGCGCCTGTCTGTTATTTGTTTTTCTCAGCCTTGGAGACCCCCTACTTTCCGAGTTACAGGCCCCCGCCAAGTTAAAATCCTTTGGTCAAGTGACTGCGGGACTAGAGGTATATGGGCACCCCATAACTGGGCCTGTAACTCGGGAAGTAGGGGGTCTCAAAGGCTGAAATAAACTTTTTTTTAGCTTGGAAGACCCCCTGCTCACCCACACTAGTATCAACCCCCCCCCCCCAATAAAAAATCATTACCTTAGCGGGTAGCTGTTAAGGTAATGAAGCTACTTACATTTTATTTTTATTCATAGTGTGCGTGGGCAGGGGGTCTCCTGAGCTGAACAAAGTTTATTTCAGCCTTGGAGACCCCCTACTTCCTGAGTTACAGGCCCAGTTATGGGGTGCCGGTATCCCCGCCATGTTAAAATTGTGGGTCACGTGACCGCGGGACTAGAGGGATACGGGCACCCCATACCATATGATGAAAATGTGACGTCATAGGCCTTTAAAAGTTTATGTTGTCTCCTTTTAGAGCCAGACGGCGTGGAGGGAGGATCTCCCCTCAAAGAAGAAGGCCGGGGCGTGGCCGCGGAACAGAAGAAGAGCGGATAAAGAATACAGATGAAGACTCCACAGATGGAATGGATTGCAAATAGAAGACACAGACCCCTGGATTGTTATGGTTTATTTTTTTATGGTTTATTTTTTATAGTTTATTATTTTATGGGTTCCTGTGCGTGGATTGGTTCGAGAGTAAGCAGTATCAACGGGAGTCGGTGAGTGGGAAAAGTAATGGTAAGTTTACAAAAGAATTGTATTTTATTTAGCTTTTACAGGTTTTGAATTTTTTTTTTTAATGTGATTGATTTTTTTTTTTATGTCCATTTATTGCCTCTATATTTATGTATGTCCCTATGGATATACATAATACAGAGCAAATAAAAGCTTGTATTGCTCGTGTTTGCTTGCTTTTTTTTTGATGCATTTTAACTGTATTTTGCAGCTTGGTGTGCAAATGTGTTTGCTATGGTTTATTTCAGGGGGGGGGGGCTTGCTTTTTAATAGTGGCTTATTGTTGGTTAGATTTAGTTGATTGATGGTAATTTATTTCTGATTCTTTGTTTTGTTTCTAGGATTTGAATAGTGAATTGTGTACAGTAATTGATTTGGATTGTATTGTTATCGATTTGTGAATAGATTGATTTATGTAATGTATTTATTTTATTTTATTTAGAGCATTGTTTGGTTGGCATTCAGAACTGTAGTGTTGTATGTGTCAGAATGTACTAGTACTGTATTGCGGTGGTAAGTACAGTTGAACTGTATTTATTTTATTACTGGTATGCTACTGTAGTTAATGTGTTTAATAATGGGCCAAATAATCTATTATCCATATCTGGCTAATAGTTATTTGGCCCATTAATGTAATGTACTGTACAGTATGTGTGTTTGGTGGTAAGGGGGTGGGTGATTTATTTAAATGTACTGTACTGTGTAGGCCATGTTTTAGGTTTTTGACACAGGGTTGGCACCTGTGCCTTAGCCCCTTTATTTGCCTTAGCGAGCATTGCTAAGGTAATGAAGCTGCTTACATTTTTAATTTTTATTTATTGTGTGCGTGAGCAGGGGGTCTCCTGAGCTGAACAAAGTTTATTTCAGCCTTGGAGACCTCCTACTTCCCGAGTTAAAGGCCCAGTTATGGGGTGCCTGTATCCCTTTAGTCCCGCGGTCACGTGACCCACAATTTTAACATGCAGGGATACCGGCATCCCATAACTGGTCCTGTAACTCGGGAAGTAGGGGGTCTACAAGGCTGAAATAAACTTTGTTCAGCTCAGGAGACCCCCTGCTCACGCACACTATGAATAAAAATAAAATGTAAGTAGCTTCATTACCTTAGCAGCTACCCGCTAAGGTAATGCTTTTTTATTGAAGGGGGGGGGGGTTGATACTAGTGTGGGGGAGCAGGGGTCTTCCAAGCTAAAGTTATGGGGTGCTCGGATCCCTTTAGTCCCGCGGTCACTTGACCAAAGGATTTTAACATGGCGGGGGCCTGTAACTCGGAAAGTAGGGGGTCTCCAAGGCTGAAATAAACTTTGTTCAGCTCAGGAGACCCCCTGCTACAAAACTGTAATTTTAGAATTTTAATAAAACCCCCGCGATAGCCTGTGAGAGATGCGCAGTTAAAGGGACTGATTCAGACTCTCTTTCTGCGCGTCTATTACACACAGGCAGACGTCGGTAGCATTCACACAGCAGGGGTCCCTGGTTTGGTCAGTTCACTAAACACAGCGGGTTTAGTTCACTAAACACAGCCGTGGTCAGTTCACTAAACACAGCGGGCTTTGTCCCCATTGTGATCACGGTTTCCCGCATTAATTGCCACGTTGTGTTCGAATAACGGCCGCTGCATCAGTACATCAGCCGCAGTCTGACACCCAGTGAACAAAAATACCCTGTACACAAGTTAGAGTTTCTGGCTCTCAAATGGGCAATCACGGAAAAACTCCATGATTATCTTTACGGTGTTACGTTTGAGGTAAGGACGGACAACAATCCCCTTATGTACATTAATACCTCCGCCAAATTGGATGCATCAGGGCACCGATGACTGGCAGCCCTATCCAATTACAAATTCTCTCTGAAGTATAAGCCGGGGGCCTTTGAACATCGGAGCTGATGCTCTATCCCGACGACAGGACTAAGTGCTACTCCAGATGATGATGAGTGGGAAGAAATCCCAGGGCCAGGGATGCGAGCAATGTGTAGCACAGCTGTCATCATCAACGATCAAGTGGCCTTCTCAGAACTACGGGTTGCAGATTTCTTAGGATGCCAGTCGCAGCCACCTACTTAGAGCCAAAGGGGATGAATATAACTCACGACAAGGTGATACGATGGAAAGACCTGGTGGACTACCAAGTGAAAGATCCAGTAATCAGCATAATTCGGCAAGCTGTTCAAAGGAAGAATCCAGCTCTACTGAAACGTGCTCCCAGGGACCTGAACGCATTGCTAATGCGTGAGTTGGACAGGTTTGAAATTGACAATTGCTAACTCTATCGGGTAGTACAATATCACAACCACCCTGATAGGCGACAATTGGTTCTACCCCAGAATTTAAGATATATGGTATTGAAGTCTCTACATGATGAACATGGACATCTCGGTGTAGAGAAGACTTTTGGGTTGGTCAGAGACCGCTTCTTCTGGCCCAAAATTCGAGAAGCGATAGAACAACACTGTCGCCGTTGTTCTCGGTGTATATAACGCAAGACCCTGCCTACCAGAGCAGCGCCCATGGGCCACCTAAAGAGTTCTGGCCCCATGGACCTGGTGTGTATGGACTTTTTTGCATTGAGCCCGATACCCGAGGAATATGCAACGTGCTGGTCATCACGGACTATTACACCCGGTATGCTCAGGCCTTCTCCACTAAAGACCATCACAGTGGCAAAAATACTATGAGATAAGTACTTCGTTCACTACGGTCTTCCAAACCAGCTTCACTCAGACCAAGGTTGAGATTTTGAGAGCACTCTGATCTGGGAATTGCTCAAAATGCTGAATATTGCTAAATCGCGGACGACGCCATACCATCCTGAAGGAGACACTTTGCCAGAACGATTTAATAGGACCTTGTTGGGCATGCTTGGAACCCGTAAGGGTGCGCAGAAAACTGAATGGAGTCGACACGTGGAGGCCTTGGTACACGCGTACAACTGTACCCGCCATGAGTCAACTGGATTCTCCCTATACTTCCTTATGTTTGGGCGAGAGGTGAGACTGCCAGTAGATGTACGTCTTCGAGTGTCAACGGATGGGATACACAATGCTACCCATTTCAAATATGTGCAAAGACTTAAGGACAGTTTGCAACAAGCTTACCAACAGGCTGAGAAGTCTGCCGCTAAACTGAATGCCGGCAACAAAAGACGATAGACCATAAAGTCAAATATCGGGAGCTACGTCCTGGGGACGCTGTGCTGCTTCGTAATCTGGAAGTCCCAGGAAAACATAAATTGGAGGACCAATGGAGAGATGGTGTATATGAGGTAGAGTCACAGATGCCTGGCCTCCCGGTCTATCGTATCAAAGAAACTGAAGGCCGGGTAAAGGTTTGGCATCGTAATCATCTTCTCCCCATTCCACAAGTGGGAGACAAGGAAGCAAAAATACTGGCTACACCGCTGAACGGTGAGTCAGATTCCTCAGAGATTGGTCAAGAGACTGTAAATAATCATACCATCTCTGAAATTCCTGAATATCCTATGGAAGGACTCTCTCAAAGGGACTATTCCACTGAAGGGGCATCTCCCAGAAGAGCAACGGGTAAAGGGCCCTGTAGGCCAATGCCTACTAAGGTGACTCCAACAGGCCAGCCTTTGGATCCGCAGAGCCCGTGCTTTGTGCCAAACAGAGAAGGTTCAGAGACATTACTCCCCTCAAGGGAAGAGGCTGAGCCTCAGGACTGTACCTATTACTCCCCAGAGGGAGTTGCTGAAGAAAAGCTCCGTAGGAGCCAAAGAGTAAGGTACCCTCCAAACCGGGTAACCTATGACCAAATTGGGGCACCCCATTATGAGGCTCAGCAGTGGGCTCGCAGCAAAGTGCAGTCCGTCATTGTGATGTTCAATTGAATGTATAATCTGATATAGAGCTGCTATTATGTAAGATTGTATTTGATTGTGGATTTTTAATATATAATGATGTGCAATTTTTCATTATATAACTGCTGTACATAGTTGCATAAGTATGTGACCCACGCGAGGTCATTGGGGTTTTACCAGGGGGAGGATGTATCCAAGTCCCCCTCTGCATGTCGGCACCCCCCCCCTTCACCTTGGCGGCAGTCGCGGGTGCTGCCAGACACAGCGACGGACCCGTCAGATGACCACAAGAGTGGGGGACGTGCGGAGCATCGTGTGGGTGGTTCTTGGGTGCGGCGTCGCGGCGGGTATTATGTAGCCAGGTACTCCCGGCAGATCCCGTTGCAGAGCACCGCCATTTTCTATTGCCTTGTGAGGCCAGTAGTGCGGAGGCCCTCGGCTAGCTCGTACATGCGCAGTTATAACGCGCAAACCCCCCAGATATCAGGAGGAGGCTCTAAGCAGGGACTACAAAGGAGGTGAGGGTGCATGGGTCAGTGACCCACTGCCCTAGGCCAGCAGCCCCTCAGTTAGCCCTGAGCCACTCTGTAAGTTTTTGGTGCTTCAGGGACAGGCCCTAGGTTAGGGACCCTGCCCCATTAGCATATACAGTGTCAGTTAGGGACACAGCAGACGCTGCGCTTCCCACCAAGAGGCTTGGGATCAAGCCTACTCTGCACAGAGAGCAGAACTGTACCCAGGGTGGACGGCCCTGACCGATCATCCCGCTGGAGGAACCGGACGTCGCCAGGAGGTCGTCGGATCCTTTTTGAAGAGCCTTTGAATGCCCAGGTGCCGTCGCACTGGGCAGGTATTGTTACGCACGTGCACCACCTACAGAATATATTAATAGAAATTTTTACATATTAGAGAATTATTTATTTAAGTAAAGTTCATTCAAAGTATAGTAGTGAATGAACTTTACTTAAATAAATAATTCTCTAATATGTAAAAATTTCTATTGTCTAAAATATGAGATTAAGGTCTTAAACAAAAATGATAAAGGGTTACTACAAAGAATAAGATATAAATATCTATTTTTCTATATTTGGTCAGGAGTAATTGCAGTGCTGACTCTAAATCTATAATGGGTTAAAAATGTCTAAACCACAATATTTAAGAAAAATATATATACCTACCTCTATAAACATATTCTGCTGTGGGGTATGTAGTTATATAAATTATTAGGGAATTACCATCTGCCATTCAATAGGTGGGAATTGAACCATTAGTATATTCCCCTCTTTAGGAATGAATTTATATGCAACATTAATTAATAATTTA
>NC_134484.1:150671639-150816401 GCF_040206685.1 Ascaphus truei
TATATATATATATATATATATATGTGTATATATGTATATGTATATATAACTTTACCATCCAGGTCAGGACAGAGAAATAGCACTCAGAGGTAAATTAGCAAAATAAGGTATTGAAACAGACATAAAAATCCGACGTTTCGATCCCCAGAAGGATCTTCTTCCTGGGGTTGTGCAGTGAAGCCTATGCTTTACTGTGACTAAATACCCTAAACCCCGTGCACCTATCACCTTAAATCAATAACAATGCTAATTGGAGGCATCTGATTAGTAGTCCCTCCTTCTTTATAAAGCACTGCCATCGGCCATCTTGGATCAGCTGTCTCTGAAGTCCGTGCTTTGGAGTGTGCAACAGCTGTGGAATGTGATAGCTAATTAAGCGCTGAGTCATCTGTTGCCTAGGCAACCACCACTCCTCCACAAGCAGCACACAACACAATAAAAGTGTTGCCAGCAGTGTCTGCAAAACTGTGCCATCGGCCATCTTAGATCCAAGTGCTGAGTCCTCTGTTGCCAGGGCAACCCCCAATACTATGCATGCAGCATGCAACACAAGCAGTACCAGCTGAAAAACATCCACAAGCATAGCCTACATAACAAATTGACCACCAGTGAGGTGCAGTGTAGAGTGCACATAGTGAATAACAAGAAACACAATGGTGTAGAGAGAGGGGGGCTGATCTCTGTTAAAATGAGAGGCAAAATGGACAGATAGGCATGTGAGAACACAAAGGGCATCAGTGCCAACACCAGGCACACAGGAACCATGAATAAAGAATAAAGAACCAGAATAATCAAATGAACAAGGAACACTGGTGGGGCACAAGTCAAAGGGCCATAAGGCAAATTCATGTGGGCAATCACAGATAGCAACCCAAATTGAGGTCCTCATTCAGCCCCCTAGGTGACATGGTCCCCAAATTATATATAGTCTTCACTTCTAATTGCAGTAGGAAATTATTCCTGTCGCCTCCACGACTGGAGATATGTGCTTGTAAGATAGGCAAGATAAGCATACACCTGAAGGTCGCAAGGCTGTGTTTTTAATTTGAAATGCCTTGCCACTGGAAGATGTTTCAAATCCTCACCCGCATCTGTGCCAAGGAGTGCTTTTCTGATGGTTGATCTGTGCATGGCAATGTGCTACTTAAACATTCTAGTGGTTTTGCCCACATAGACTAGTCCACAGGGGCACTTGATAATGTATATCACCAATTTAGACTCACAATTGAGGAAGTCGAAGATTTTTATGGAATTGCCATTGTGTGGGTGAGCAAAGGATTTTCCCACAATCATGTACTGGCAGTTGATGGAGCCATGCCATTTGAATACACCCACTGTTTTCTTCAGCCAAGATTATGTAGCCGCATACTTTTCTGTAGGAACAGACTGTGTTAGTAGATCTCCCACACTGACCCCTCTTGTAGCAAAAGAGGGAGGATTGGAGAAATACTGCCAATCTTTTTGTCGTTGGCCAGGATATGCCAATTGCTTGTCATACTGGCCTTGTTAAACTTGGATGCAGTGCTGTAAGTAGTCACAATGTTCAATTGTGTTTCCTTTTGTGCTCTGTCCACTGGTCTCAACAATTCCTCTCTGGTGAGTGTTCTTGCTTTGGCTAGGGCAAGCAGAATCTCTTCTTCCTTGTATCCCCTTTCGCGAAAACGATCCACCATTCAGTTAAGATTGTCTTACACCTCCATAGGATTACTTGTGACTCTGACTAGCTGGGAGTATGGCAGCCCCTTCTTAGTTGTAGGGATGGTGGCCCCTAGCACCGTATGTTAGCAGAAGATCCTGGTGCAGAGCATGTTATTCTGTTTGTACACCATGGTGTCCAGAAAGGTTATCTCCTGTTTGCTATAAGCATATGTGAACCGTTTGGTTGAAAGGATGTTGTTGATGTGGGAGATAAATTCCAGCAGTTGTTCCTCACCGCCAACACACACCATGAAGATGTCATCTATGTAGTGGGTGTAAAGTTTGATACAGTCTGAGCGCGGAGCAGTGTGGAGACGATGGACCTGTTCATATTCATGCATAAACAGGTTTGCATATGATGAGGCCATATTAGACCCCATAGCCGTCCCCATCAGTTGGAGATAAAAATACATTCGAACTGGAAAAAGTGATTGTGTAAGATAATCTTCACTAATAGCAGACTGAAGGTGGTCCTGCATGAGCAGAGAAAACACCCAATTGGTGTCTGATTGCATCCATTCCCTCCTGGTATGGTATGTTTGTATACAGACTGGAGACATCAGGGGTTGCTAATATGGCAGAGCTGAGGTCAACAGTAGATTTAGACAACTTGGCTATGAAGTCCATTGTATCTCGAACGTAGGCCGTCTGGATCACCATGGGCTGCAAATAGAAGTCAACGAACTGTGAAATTGACTAACACAGGGAACCCCTTGCAGAGATTATTGGGCGCTTGGGAAGAGTGTACAGAACTGGCATGATTGGATGATCCTGTATGAGAAACTTCGCCATCTCTTCACTTATCCAATTATTATTCCCCCACATGTGGATGATTGAGTCAATTTCTTGTTTGTATTTGACTGTGGGGTCCGACAGAAGTCTTTTGTTGTGATCCTGGTTATTGAGCTGTGATAATACTTCTCCTCTGTAGTAGTCATATGACATGACCACTACACTCCCCCCCTTGTTGGCGGCCCAGATTATTATCTCCTTGTTGCGCTTGGGATTTTATTATTGCTTGACGTTCCTCCTTCGTGATGTTGTAAAAGTTTGCTTTATGATTCAAGATCTGTTTCCTTGTATCCCTTTCAATAAGGCCCATGAAGGTGGAGATACTATGGTTTATAACAGTAGGGTCAAACATACTATTAGATTTGAAGAGTCTGCTTTTGACCGTTGGCTGCTTGCTTGATGGGATTTCATCATTAGGTCTTTCAAAGAAGTCCTTCAATCGAAGTAGATGGTTCATCTTACAGTAAACATGTCGACCTCCCATTCAAATGGCTTCTGTAAATGGGAAGGAACATATGGTAATCCCTTGCTGAGGACACTTCGCTCTGTTGAAGTTAAGCAGTATGAAGACATATTGTGAATCACTGATTCTTCCCCTTTGCACTTCTCCTGGTTTTCACTTTGGATTGATGGGGTAGGAATCATTGGTTTCCAGCTGCCTCTTCTGGTTCGTCCCCTTTGACGCCGTCTGGTAAGGGTGGTTTCTGATTGCCAGTGGCGCCTTGTCCTAAAAAGGTCCTGCTTGTACATTTTCTTGAGAGTCTGACAGATCGGTATCACTGGTGTTGTAATTTAACCCTGTGATAGTTGCCTTTCTGGAGCGTGAAAAATTAGTCCATGATCTGCTGCGGCCCTTTGCAGGATCATTGATCCCTAATTGCTATTTGTAGACCTTGTACTCCTTGTAGTCCGCTATCACCAGTTTCAATTTATCTCTTTTATATTTAATGAGATTTGCCTGGTAAAGATCAACAGCAGTTTGTAATTTATCAGTCCAATTTGTGTCTGAATCTGCCTCAAAGACTGGTTCCTTCTTTTCTTGGATGGTGTCAATTTCCTTTTTAATTTTATTTAATTCCATTGTGGATTGATCTAAATCTGGGTGCTCGCAGCTGGACAAGGAACACCAACCAGTCCCAAATAAGTAGAACAAAAGGAAATCTGCAGGTTTCATTCTGATATATATATATATATATATATATATATACAGTATAAATACAAGATGCGCCTATATACTCAATAAAAGATTATGAGATCCCAGTCCCTTTTCAGTTCACAATGGATAAAGTCCAAAAATATTCTGGGCTCCGGCTGCTTTCAAAAGGGAGAACCAGCTCCAGGACCTATAGATAAAAGGAAAGAGAAAGCGCACGGCCCATAGTGTGATACTGTATTTACTTTAATATAAAAGGTAGAGGAAACAAGCTCACTCACAAAAGTATAATAAAATCAGGCATGTAGTGATACCATATCACAAAGTACTGCGGACATCACGGTGGATCCCCTGCATCATCAACGGTGTCAGTGTTCTGTTAGTCCTTTCTCCTCCCCAAACTGTGCCAGCAGGGAAGTGTTCTGTAAGCTCCTGACTGCAAGTAGAGGAACCAGGGCTGCACACACTCCGTGCATAGGCAAACCGACTACCAGACTTCCGATCCACTAGTGATGACGTCACTTGCGTCGTCGTCATCCTTACGCGTTTCGTCTCCTCGTGAGACTTTATCAAAGGCTTGTAGTGCATGGTGCACTTCCTAGCAGTTAATATAGCAGCTTGGTCAGCCCTAATCAAAATTGTCTGTATGTGTATAAATTTAAACTAATTGCCATGCTGCTAACTGCTCTGCAGTGAATGCTCCATACACTAGATGGTGCTAATGAGCAATACAAATTTAACACATGTACATAGAGGACTTGATACTCAATTTAAACAATAATATTATATTGCTATTAGTTAATAAAAAATGTACAATATTTCACCAAGAATGCATCTAACTGAGTCTGTTAAATTAAATCTAACTGTTTATCTTATTAGTAACATATACCATATGGTTGGGGAATACCACCTATTATTCTAGATGGAAAAATTATATAATTAATTGCATCTATATATATATCACACCCATATCACCTTGAATCATAGAGACCAAATTTTCTCCTAACATCTACATTAAGCAACATATGCACGTGAGACTATTCAATTGGTCTACTTAGTCCTATCTCATCACAATAAGTAATATGGGTGTACACAATATTTCAAACTGTATTGGAAAAAGAAGGGAGAGGAGTCAGAATCATACAATAGTGCTCATATCTAAGAACTCATTGACTCCACCGGGGGCCAATGTGGCCAACCGGAAGATCCAATGAGACTCCTGTCTGCATAGCACCTTAAATCTGTCCCTCCCAGTGTGAGTGGAGAAATATATTCCAAGCCCATGACCTTAAGAGTCTTTGGGTCCTGATTGTGGACAGATTTAAAGTGCCTATAAATACTGTGAGTCATAACTCCATTTTTAATGTTCCTCCTGTGCTCAAGGAATCGGGTACTAAGTGGGCGTATTTTGCGGCCAACATATTGCTGGCCGCATCCAGACGATAGCAAATATATGACAAATAGACTGAGCCAGTTTATTTCACCTTTAACTTTAGATTTTTTCCCACTTGAATACGAGGTGGTCTCATTTGCTATTGTCATATACTTGCAGGTGATACAGCGTGACCTGCCACACTTAGTATTGCCCGAAACCTTGGCACAGTTATGCATATCAGCAGAAGGATCTCTGAGCCTAGTGGGAGCTAGTATGTTCTTCATATTACGTGCTTTCCGGAAAGTGACTACTGCCCTCTCCAGTAAGGAAGAACCTAAATGGGGATCACAACTAAGGATTCCCCAATGTCTATTAAGTATATTCCCTATAGCTCTCGATGAATTGTTAAAACCTGTGATGAATCTAGGCACTCCAATCTTCCCATCATCTCGCTGTTTATCAAAACCAGGCCTATTTTTAGATTTCTCTTTGGACATAGCTAGTAATGTCGTCCTCTCTATACCCTTCACCTTGTTAAATGATTCCTGGATTAACTCTAAGAGATACCCTTTATCCTCAAACCTACCCTTCAAAATATCTGATTGAGTCACAAAGTCACTGTCTCTTGAGCATTTTCTCCTCATATGGTGAAACTGCCCCAGAGGTATGTTGTTTAACCAACCTTTCGAGTGCCTGCTTGATGAATGAACAAAATTATTTACTGCTACCGGTTTAAAATGTGTCACTGACTCAGTAAGCTGGAATGGAGGATGTGTGTACTTTCCAGCACTAAACCAGTTAACCTACAGTTGGAGAACTGCATACACCTGCAACCTAATTAAGCAGGATGCCTGAGAGACTGCAGGTTTAAAAAGCAGGAAGTGGCTCGCACAAGGTGAGCTTGTTTTTCTCCAGGAGGGTAGAGAGACTTCTCCCGGCTAGGAAGCCCTAGCTGTTGCTCTGGTTCCCCAGTCCTGCGAGGAGCTTTGCTGCTGGGACCAGCTGGGACCCCAACCCAGGATAAAGATAAAGATTGCTGCGAGCTGGACACAGCCTGCTCCCCGGAACCAGCGTTCCTGTTTGCTATTGGAGCTACAATACAGATAAGACTTTATTGTTATACCTTATTGTTATACTTTGTGGAGCACATGTTTTGGGCATAAGCATATTAGCTGGCTGCCCTGTTAGTAAGGGCTCAAGAAGTTGAGTTAGTTTCCCTAACGGGAATAGTTTTTATTTTCTATAATTTGGTTTCTTAAAGGGACAGTGCACCTGTAATTTATTTGGTTGTGGCTAATAAACCACTACAGTTTAAAGTTTCCCATCATGTCTAGCGTCTTACTCACCCCTCCACGAGGCCGTCCTGCCACAGGTGGTGTCAGAAGTGGGATGCTACGCCTCTGGGGGTCAGTAGATGAAGATGTGTTGAGACACTGAACTCAAGCAGAAAACCAAAAAAATGATTTTGCTGAAGCATGGAATTTACAGCTAGCAAGTGCTGAGTGTAAAGTTTGCCCCGTCGGGTATGAAAGGATTGCTGTGTAAAGCTAATGTCCCTTCAGGCCATATGATGATGATGACGATGCATATGTGGCCCGAGAAGAGAGCCGTACCCGCAGATGAAAGCTGCAAAAGTGACCAGTGTCCAGAGCGCAGGACCCCATAACCTTGGAGTCGGTGACCAGGAGTTCGGAGCCGTGCCGGCTAGAAGGAAATCAGGTGACTTTCTAAAGGATCCAGTATGCTGGGCCTGTCATGAACCAGGACACACGGGAGAGGTGTGTCCCCAAATTCTCAAATATAAACAGTGGTAACAGGAGCAACATGATGAATATTGTCTCTCACAACTGCAAAAGCAAGCAACGCATTGTGAGTACAAGCAAGATGTGGAAGCTGATACCAGTATGTGTGTGCCCAGTACCACTGATGTCTCTGGAGCTAATTAAGCAAAGAGAAAGAAGAAAAAGAAAAATATTTCTCAAATCACAGAGGAAGTGACCGAACCACTTGAGCCTGCGATATCAGGACAACAGGCGTCAGCAAGGCACCGAGATGCGCTGCAGACCGGAGTGATGGTAGAATTGTCACAGGAATGGTGGCAAAGGAAAAGGAGGAGCAAAGGGAAGCTGAATCCTTGATCCAGGGAAAAGAGGCCTTAATTTCTGCACTCCAAACTGCCCACCGTGATTGTGATGTCTTGCAGGAGCAAATGAATAGGGAGCGAGAAGCGAACGCCAAGGTACAGAGGTGTATACTCCCAGCTATACAAGAGTATGAGGCTTTAAAGAAAACAGAACGTCTCTTACAGGGTGAGTTGGAGGAGCTGACGACAAGTCTGGAAAAGGCCAACACCGCAATTGCTACCATGGATGAAAAGCAGAACAAGTCTGAAGGACTAATTGCTAATATGAAACAAAAATATGGGAAGGCTCTACACGAGGTGCACCATCTCAGCACAGAGGTGGAACACTCACGCCAGGAGAGCCACTGTCTAAATACACAACTGGGTACTTTGAAGAAAGCCAATGAGATAGTCCTAAGGGATATAGAGACTGTGAAAATGGAGAATATAAACCTGAAGGAAGAGGTTTTAAACCTGACTGGTCAGGTCAGTGAAGGGACTGAGAAGCTTCACCAAGCACAGAAAGTGAAGACACAATTGGCGCAAGAAAAAGTGGAAGTACAGGCTGCACTGCAGAATGCAGAGAGAATGCTGGAAAAAGAATACCTCACCCTGGAGCAGCTGAAGGTCACGTTGAGCGCCACAAGAGCATCGCTGGAGGCAGAGCTTAGAAGCCAGGTGACTCTGTATGAGAAGGAACACGAGAAGGTCCAGAGACTGAAGCAAGAGCTGGAGAAGCAGAGAGGTAGCGCCCTCCCAATGAGTCAGTATACCAAGGAGAAAGACGCCTGGAAAACAGAAGCAGCAGCGAACCTAGCGACAAAAACTGCAGAGCTCCAAAAGATGAAGGAGGCGCTGATGTGAACCCAGAGCAAGCACTGGGAAGAGTTGCAGGTGCAGATGGCTGAGCACGAGATACAGCGCACCAAGAGGGAGGAGGTGTCCGTCCATCAGGTGGCCTGCCTGACACTACACCATGAAACAGAGATGGCCGATATCCACAAGCAGCTGGTCCAGATGGCCAATGATGGGGCCAGGCTACAGCTGGAGCTGGACAAGGTCCAGGGGGAGCACTAGCAGCTGCAGGTCCAAAATAAAGAAATAGAGACAGATTTAAGCCTTGCTCTGAGTCTGCTAGGAGATGTAGAATCGCGACTCAACTCTAAAGAAGCTGAACTAGCAGCTGCACTGTGTGAAAGAAGAAAGGCAGAAGGACAGCTTCAAGACCTGAGTAAGGACCTGTAGTCTGAGCGTGCTGGCCGCAAGATGATAGAGAAACAAAAGTGTGACCTACACTGGCGACACACTTTATTCGAGCTCGGCTAGTCCCACGAATACAGGTATACTCGGGTGTATTGAGGTTTGTGACTGTTTTCTGCCCGAGTGCATTGCGTTATTTTCCAGGCAGGGATTGAAGCATTTTATTCCCGCTGGCTGCAATACTGCACAGTATATATATATATATATATACTGCATTACAATTCATGAATTTATGCCATCTGCTAGACACGCGAAGCATTGCAGCCTATTAAATCCTAATCATTATCATTTAACAGATCAGCCGCCCGTCAGCCAGGCATGAACCATGGCTGGGAAGGCAAACGCAATGGGGCTTGTCTGAGGTGAGGAGCGGCGCATTCCAGGTATCTGCCAGGTACATACTGGGTATTTGCTTGAATAAAGTGTGTCGCAGCAGTAGGCAAGGAGCTCGAGGCTCTGAAGACTGAGCGGGACGCTACGTTGGTCTATACTGCTGCCCAGCAGGAGGTTTCTCAGATGAAGCTGAAGGAAACACTTACAACCCCAAGACAGACATTTGGGTCACTGAAGCAGTTCATGGAAAAGGTGGCGGTAGAGATAAAATAAGGGAGGCACTCCAGGAAGCATGACTGCGATACTGTTGCAGAACTACAGTCTACTTTCCACAAGGCACGGAATGTGAAGGCCAAATTGCGATGCACTAGCACAGTAACAATCCAATCAAACTACAGTGCAGAGGGGACACAAAGTGGATTCCTTGCCATGAGGGCAGCCACTGTGAAGAGACAGCTGCGAATGAGATGGAAGTGTGCCCGTGATCGTAAGAGGAGAAAGACCGCACAGATGGTCCAGCAACTCTCCCAAAAGACTAAGTTAAAGAGTCAAGACAGAAAGGCCCAAGCCTATCAGTCTGCTGACGGTAAATGAGAGGTGCCATGGGGTGCACTTCGGGTTACTAGGAATCCCGACCAAGTTGAAGCACTGAAGATAAAGGGTGTGTGTTGCAGGGTACATGCAACTACACACGGGGGTTTCTTGACAAGGCTTATTTATTTAGCCTTAAAAAATATACAGCACACAAAACAAAAATAGCTTTTCTTCAGCAGACAAAACAAAATTCCTTGTCTTCAGCATGGCAAACAAAAGAGCTTCTCTTCAGCATGATTAGCACAACAGTTCATAACACATGTACTTTGCAAAACAGACCTCAAATCAAGCTGTTCTCTCTCCAGAGTTTTAGGGTATTTCCCTGCTTCAGACAGTATACAAAAAGACAGACCTTATAGCAGTAATCTAGTTCAGTATTCCACTCCTGTCTCCTGACCAGCTAGGCTCCATGTGTGCACATCCTGGGATTTTTAACACACCTTGATTAGGCAGCTGGGATCCAACTAATTGCCTGAGCTTCCCAGCTGAAGTTAACCTATTCACTGCTGCACTGCAGACTAAACATATGTCTCCCAGGCATATACTGTATATGGTGGCTTTTATTTACCATGTCACAGTGTGGAACCCAACACTGAAGGTACACTGAGGGGAAAAGGTCCAAAAGAGAAGGCCAAACAGTCACTGGCGAGTGTATGCAATGAGCTGACCGAGGTCAATGCTCTTCTACAGGATTAGGGAGACTCTGAGCACAAGAGGACAAGGAAAACGATGCATCTTCAGGATTTGCAGATCAAGGTCACAGCATGGCGTAGAGTCCTGGCAGAGAGAGCTAATAGACAGCAGGATGCTCAGAAACCTTTGCAAGAAGAGACACAACAAAAGCAGAGCGTCAACCTTAAACTGAAACTGGCACAAGACAAGGAGATAGTGAGGTACCAGTCTTCAGGCCCAGATGGCCTGGTAATTACCCCAAAAAGAAAATGCCTAAATTGGAAGGCAAGAAAAAAAAGGGGGGAGGGAAGGACCGACGTCGGACATTTTCGACAAAGATGCTGGAGCACAGGAATGGTGCACGGGCCACTCACAGGACAATGTTTCGCTGGGGGGAGGGATATGTGACAGAGTCGCTGACTCAGTAAGTTGGAATGGAGGATGTGTGTACTTTCCAGCACTAAACCATTTAACCTACAGTTGGAGAACTGCATACACCTGCAGCCTAATTAAGCAGGATGCCTGAGAGACTGCAGTTTAAAAAGCAGGAAGTGGCTCACATAAGGTGAGCTTGTTTTTCTCCAGGAGGGTGGAGAGACTTCTCCCGGCTAGGAAGAACTAGCTGTTGCTCTGGTCCCCCAGTCCTGCGAGGAGCTTTGCTGCTGGGACCAGCTGGGACCCCAACCCAGGATAAAGATAAAGATTGCTGCGAGCTGGACACAGCATTCCGGAACCGGCATTCCTGTTTGCTATTGGAGCTACAATACAGATAAGACTTTATTGTTATACCTTATTGTTATACTTTGTGGAGCACATGTTTTTGGCATAACCAGATTAGCTGGCTGCCCTGTTAGTAAGGGCTCAAAAAGTTGAGTTAGTTTCCCTAACGGGAATAAGTTTTATTTTCTATAATTTGGTTTCTTAAAGGGACAGTGCACCGGTTCTTTATTTGGTTGTGGCTAATAAAAAACTACAGTTTAAAGTTTCCCATCGTGTCTAGCGTCTTACTGACCCCTCCGCGAGGCCGTCCTGCCACAATATATATATTTAGACAGGTCTGCAACCCTGCCTTTCATCATTATCACCAGCACACAGTGCTTCCACTGCAGCAAGGGATTCTGGGAAATGACATGAAAATGAGCACACAGTGCCTCCTTTTGCTTCTAAACCATATAACATGGTCCCCTGTAAGCTTTTGCTTGCTGCATTTCACATCTTTGAGCACAGCCTCGGTTAAGATGCATAGCTAGTATATCAACCCACAGACGGCTGTTTCGACCTCAAGGGGTCTCATCAGTGTGGGGTTGGTTATACTGGCTTTGCAAAATGAAACTTAGGATAGGTTTCACCAAACTTAGTTAAGTTATGGTGGGTAAAAAAGGGACAAAAAACCCTCAACAGAAAAGCATATACAGTTGCAAATGGAAATATTACTGAATGCTCATTTGCATGTCTTAGACAGGTCTGCAACCCTGACTTTCACCATTATCACTCAGCACACAGTGCTTCCACTGCAGCAAGGGATTCTGGAAAATGATGTGCAAATGAGCACACAGCGTGCTCTGTGTGTGTGTGTATGTATTTATATATATATATATACATAGAATTTTTGACAAATCCGGTCGCCCGGTCGCTCCTGGTGACAGGATATTGCCGGCTGGCGACATATATATATATATATATATATATATATATATATATATATATAAATATATATATATATATATATACACAGTGGTCGACAAATCACCCAAAAATCTAGTCGTCGAACCAAAAAATCTACGCGCCACTTAACCACGACCTTAGCCCCGCCCCCCAGCCTGCCCTTAGCCCCACCCACAGCCCTGCCCCCAGCCCCGCCCCCAACCCTGCTTTTTTTTAAAGAAATTGAATAAATTCCTAATAAGAACAACATTCGTTTTTGACACAACAATTTATTTATTGTATTACATTTATACTTTACTACAATTAGTTTTTTTTACATAATTACGTGTGTGTGTGTGTCAGATCTAGAAAAAAAAGCCAGATGTGAATGACTAGTTTCCTGAACCCCTAAACCAGTGCTTGGATGCCCCCACTTCACAATATCTAAAGCAGCAATCCCACCTGGGATCTTACCTGATCCGGAGTTCCTCAATTTCCAGGTACCCTCATTCCCAAAATGTTATATGTTGGAGGGGAGTTGTTCCCCACCTGTCTTCTGGGATAGGGGTTATTCCGATGTCTCCGGTGTGAAGCTCGAGTCAGTTCTGGAAGAAAGCAGTTTAGGTTATTTCGGTGTAGGTATAGGGCAGTTAAGATATTTAGGGTAAATAAAATATCCAGATCCAGAGTGTGAGACAGAGAGAGTGAGAGAGAGTGTGTGACAGAGAGAAAAGAGATACAGAGAGAGACAGATAGAGACACAGAGAGAGTGTTTGACACAGAGAGAGAGTTTGACACAGAGAGAGAGAGAGGGTGACAGAGAGAGAGAGAGAGAGAGAGAGGGTGACACACAGAGAGAGAGAGAGGGTGACAGAGAGAGAGAGCGTGATAGAGAGAGAGTGACAGAGAGAGAGAGAGGGTGACAGAGATAGAGAGGGTGACAGAGAGAGAGGTTCACAGAGAGAGGGTGACAGAGAGATAGAGTGTGGGTGAGGTGGTGGGTAGGTGCTGGGGTGGTGGGTGGATGATGGGGTGGGAGGGGTGGTGACTGACTGACACTTGGGTGGGTGGGTGACTGACTGACTAACACTTGGGTGGGTGACTGACTGACTAACACTTGGGTTGACTGACTGACTCTTGGGTGGGTGGGTGACACTTGGGTGGGTGACACATGTGTGACTGACTGACATATACATATATATATATATATATATATATATTTAAAAAAAAGAAAAAGCGCCGATCCATGTGTAAAATCTAATATAAAAGGTTTAATTTACCACGAACATAGACAATTGCACACTCACACTTTTTCAGTGTATTAAAAGCGTTATATGGGACAAGCCCATGCACCAAACAGACATCAGACTGCCACTGCTTCCTTCCGTTCCATGTAGCTGTATAAACCGCAAGGCTTTGCTGCTGCTGGTGTCACCGTCTCAGAGTCTCTCCGGCAACTTGCGGTTCCTAGTAAGCACGGCTCTGCACAGCTCTTCTCAGATGAGATGACAGGGAACTTCTGTACTGGCGTCTGTGTTCAGGCGTCTGGGCTGCTCCACCACCGTAGCTCCTATACCACGTGACCCTACGTGTTTCTTCTGTCTCAGCGGATTTCATCAGGGGACGGACTATTATTGTAATGGCTTGCTATTTATAGTGCCTCAGTCGAATAGAGCAAACCCAAACCAAAATGGTTTAATAAATTAATTCAGGTCATCTGTGCTGGATGTTAACAAGGTAACAAATAACTTAAGAGCGGACAGTAATTAGAGTTCACACATCACAGATGGCTATAAGGAAGTATAACATGTAGCTAACATAACATATTGAACCATAAAATATGATAATTAGTTGATGTAGTTCTAGAAAACAACAAACTATATGACTGATATTGTTAATCTCATATATAACATAAGATGTCAGATGAATCAATTATAATACGTTTCTAATGTGATGTTATCTAAACAGTCATAAATAAATGAATCTTCCTAATAACCATATTAAAAAATATGTATAAATAAAATAAATAACTAAAATAATTATTAAACAATAAACCGAAACACAATAAATTATATTGACAAAATAAATATAATAAATATCTAAGCTTGATGAATTTAATCACACAACGTATAATCTAATTAATAAAATGATGTGTGGTTTAAGGAAGGGATGAATATTCATAAACAAACATAATGCATGTACCAAAAGTACATCATATAGGTCGAAAAACCAAAAAACGACCTATTGTGTATAAAGCATATAAATAAAAAATAAATAAATTATGCCTTAAAAAATTGCATACATAATAAATGGAATGGAAATTGATAACACGTTAATACTAACTTTGTTATTGGGATTCTATATGTACACCCATATGAGAGAGACCTATGAAAATATATATAAATAGAGAGTATATGACCAAGGGATTTAGATATGCCTGATGTACATTAGTGTACAGTATATTGTTTCTTATAAAATTAGTATATCACAAAAGAACCATGTGAAGATATACCGGGAAAAAAAGGAACACATTTATTTTTGAACACAGAAGTTACTATATCCCAGATTTTGGAGTATATTGACATAAATGCATAGTATCCTTATAGGAAAATGAATAAGGGAAGAAAAGTGAACAAAGATCGAATGTGAAAATATGGAGATCAAATATAAGAAACCAGCAATCCATAGTGATACATAAATAATGATATATACTGTACAAGTATGTGCACAAATGGACATTGCATATATCATATGCATATCTCAAACATTATATAAACAATTCTCATTAGTTAAATGAATTTGTGAAAAAAATACTAAATCTAATTGTGTGCTATTTATTAATTGAAACTATATGTGTAATATGTTATAGCCTCGTAAGTAATACATACTAATATATGTGATGATAATATGTGATAAATGATTAGCAGTGAACAAAATATTTTATTTTAAATGTGATAAATAGAAAGTGTTAAATGTAAAGAGTGCAAATTGTGCTCCCGACCAGGGGCCCCCTCAGACGACACCACATAGGGAAACATAGGGAACATGCTAAACATGTTCAAACCAGACCTCTGTGACCCTACTGACGATGAACAGAGGAAAATAGCCACTACACTTGTATCGATGCAATCATTGAGACCCCCTGGACTTAACGTGTCTAATATATAAATCCAGTAGGTCTCCCTGATATTGAGTTTCCTAAGCCTATCACCGCTTAGTAATGTGGAAGGGATTAGTTCTAACCCCATAACAGAAAGTGAAGAAGGATCTTTATTATGTTTTTCAAGGTAATGTCTAGATAGGCTATGTGTAGTCAGACCATGAATAATGTTACGCCTGTGCTCTAGAAAGCGTGTGCTCAAAGCACGTGCTGTCCTGCCAACATATTGATAACCACACAGGCATATAATAATATAAATAACAAATGTGGATAAACAGTTGATCTGACCTTTTACTGCATGAATGGATTTATTGAAGTGTGAAGAAATGTGATCCACTTTTTGTAGATGTCTACATGTTAGACATCTAGTACGTCCACAGGATGAATTACCATTTTTGGGTATAACACGTGTGCAATGATCGATGTTTTGCTTCAAACGACTAGGAGCCAATAAAGTTTTTAGGTTCCTTGCTTTTTTTAAAACTATAGGAATTCTTGGTGGTAATTTTGGACCAATAATAGGATCTCCCAAAATAATACTCCAATGTCTATTTAAAATAGATGTTATACCTTGCGCTGCATTGTTATATGTGGTAACAAAAAGAGGAGATTTAGCAGATGTTCTTAGTTCACCAACACTTTCAGTATTACCTCTCAAATAATTATTTTTAGAATTCTTAAACAGATCAACACGATTTAAAGCACCGACCTGTCTAAAAGTCTCATGAATGACCTTTGGCTATACATTTTTTGACTATAAGTTTTTTGACTAACAATTCCCCCTGGGCCAGAAAATCAAAATCAAGAGAACAATTTCTCCTGATTCTGAGAAACTGGCCCCTGGGGATGTTGTCTAACCACTTTCTGTAATGGTTACTTTTGTTATGTAAATAACTGTTTGCTGCAACAGACTTGAAATGAGTTTTGGTAATAATTTCGTGATCCTCATTAATATCTATTTCTAGATTTGAAAGACTATCTTCTTTTTGTTGATGTCAAACGTAAATTTCAAATCCATGTCATTGTTGTTAAAAGAATTTAATTTTAATTCCAATTCTTCCAATTGCCCATCCCAAATCATAATAATATTGTCTATGTATCCCTTCCACATTACTAAGCGGTGATAGGCTTAGGAAACTCAATATCAGGGAGACCTACTGGATTTATATATTGGACACGTTAAGTCCAGGGGGTCTCAATGATTGCATCGATACAAGTACAATTGTGTAGTGGCTATTTTCCTCTGTTCATTGTCAGTAGGGTCACAGAGGTCTGGTTTGAACATGTTTAGCATGTTCCCTCTGTTTCCCTATGTGGTGTCGTCTGAGGGGGCCCCTGGTCGGGAGCACAATTTGCACTCTTTACATTTAACACTTTCTATTTATCACATTTAAAATAAAATATTTAGTTCACTGCTAATCATTTATCACATATTATCATCACATATATTAGTATGTATTACTTACGAGGCTATAACATATTACACATATAGTTTCAATTAATAAATAGCACACAATTAGATTTAGTATTCTTTTCACAAATTCATTTAACTAATGTTATATAATGTTTGAGATATGCATATGATATATGCAATGTCCATTTGTTCACATACTTGTATATATCATTATTTATGTATCACTATGGATTGCTGGTTTCTTATATTAAATCTCCTTATTTTCACATTCGATCTTTGTTCACTTTTCTTCCCCTATTCATTTTCCTATAAGGATACTATGCATTTATGTCAATATACTCCAAAATTTGGGATATAGTAACTTCTGTGTTCAAAAATAAATGTGTTCCTTTTTTTCCCTGTATATCTTCACATGGTTCTTTTGTGATATACTAGTTTTATAAGAAACAATATACACTAATGTACATCAGGCATATCTAAATCCCTTGGTCATATACTCTCTATTTATATATAGTTTCATAGGTCTCTCTCATATGGGTGTACATATAGAACCCAATAACAAATGTAGTATAAACGTGTTATCAATTTCCATTCCATTTATTATGTATGCAATTTTTTAAGGCATAATTTATTTATTTTTTATTTATATGCTTTATACACAATAGGTCGTTTTTTGTTTTTTCGACCTATATGATATACTTTTGGTACATGCATTATGTTTGTTGATGAATATTCATCTCTTCCTTAAACCACACATCGTTTTATTAATTAGATTATACGTTGTGTGATTAAATTCATCAAGCTTAGATATTTATTATATTTATTTTGTCAATATAATTTATTGTGTTTCGGTTTATTGTTTAATAATTATTTTAGTTATTTATTTTATTTATACATATTTTTTAATATGGTTATTAGGAAGATTCATTTATTTATGGCTGTTTAGATAACATCACATTAGAAACGTATTATAATTGATTCATCTGACATCTTATGTTATATATGAGATTAACAATATCAGTCATATAGTTTGTTGTTTTTTAGAACTACATCAACTAATTATCATATTTTATGGTTCAATATGTTATGTTAGCTACATGTTATACTTCCTTATAGCAATCTGTGATGTGTGAACTCTAATTACTGTCCGCTCTTACACTGGCGACACACTTTATTCGAGCTCGGCTAGTCCCACGAATTCGGGTATACTCTGGTGTATTGAGGTTTGTGACTGTTTTCTGCCCGAGTGCATTGCGTTATTTTCCAGGCAGGGATTGAAGCATTTTATTCCCGCTGGCTGCAATGCTGCACAGTACATATATATATACTGCATTACAATTCATGAATTTATGCCATCTGGTAGACACGCGAAGCATTGCAGCCTATTAAATCCTAATCATTATCATTTAACAGATCAGCCGCCCGTCAGCCAGGCATGAACCATGGCTGGGAAGGCAAACACAACGGGGCTTGTTTGAGGTGAGGAGCGGCGCATTCCAGGTATCTGCCAGGTACATACTGGGTATTTGCTCGAATAAAGTGTGTCGCAGCAGTAAGTTATTTGTTACCTTGTTAACATCCAGCACAGATGACCTGAATTAATTTATTAAAACCATTTTGGTTTGGGTTTGCTTTATTGGACTGAGGCACTATAAATAGCAAGCCATTACAACGATGTCCATCCCCTGATGAAATCCGCTGAGACGGAAGAAACACGTAGGGTCACGTGGTATAGGAGTTACGGTGGTGGAGCAGCCCAGACGCCTGAACACAGACGCCAGTACTGAAGTTCCCTGTCATCTCATCTGAGAAGAGCCGTGCAGAGCCGTGCTGACTAGGAACTGCAAGTTGCTCATCCGTGTTGCCGGAGAGACGCTGAGACGGTGACACCAGCAGCAGCAAAGCCTTACGGTTTACACAGCTACATGGAACGGAAGGAAGCAGTGGCAGTCTGACTCTGTTTGGTGCATGGGCTTGTCCCATATTACGCTTTTAATACACTGAAAAAGTGTGAGTGTGCAATTGTTTATGTTCGTGGTAAATTAAACCTTTTATATTAGATTTTACACATGGATCAGGCGCTTTTTCTTTTTCTTTTTTTCTAATATGTATCGTTTGGGAGATTGTTGACCCCAAGAAGGAAGCTGCCCGGACCACATTTTTCCTTTCAATGTTTTTTTCACACAGACACAGAAAATTTTATTTTTATTTTTCATTTTTCATAGACTTTTTTCTTTTTGAACATTTTATATATTTTTCATGATCATAATTGTGAGATTTTTTTATTTTTATGATACATTATATTTTATTCATTTGTTTGCACTATTTTTCACTTTTTTATTTTTATTACGTAATTATTTGTTATATCTCCATCATCCTGTTTCATACCACAATTTTTATATACTTATATGATTATTAATAGGCATCTGTGCAGGGTGGGGCATCTTGTTAGTCAGGACCAGGGTTGCAGCAATTTAGGTGTATGTTATCACAGGCGCTGTCTTATAATTTCTTTATATATATAAATATATATAGTGCAGAATAAATGAGTTCTTCAGTGTTAGATGATACCTTTTTTATTGGACTAACAATTGATGTCATAAAACAAGCTTTCGAGAGTTATCCTCTCTTCTTCAGGTCAAGCAATACTTGTATTGTTGACCTGAAGAAGAAAGGATAGCTCTCGAAAGCTTGTCCTATGACATAAATTGTTAGTCCAATAAAAAAGGTATCACCTAATACTGAAGAACTAATTTATTCTGCACTATCGCAACTGGACTAACACGGCTGTTTTCTGCTTTAAATATATATATATATACATAGAATGCATCACATGTAGGCATTTGGAGACAAGGTCCGAGTTTAGTTCTCCTAATAGAGATACTATCTATCAAGTTAGAAATTATATGTAGCCAGGTCCCCTCTGTCCTGCGACACCCCCCCCTCGTTACCTCCGCTGCGGGGGGTCACTCGATAGACCCACCGGCACTTCTGGAGGGTGGGGGCCATGTAGGGAGTGCTTCGGCGCTCCGGAGGTTCCCGGCGGCTCCCATGCAGGGCGCCGCCATCGGTAATGAGTCCGCACATGCACAGTAGGCTCTGGCAGCCCCGACGAGTTGCGCATGTGCAGTGGCAGCCCGCGAAACCCTAGCCTACCAGGGAAGGCTCTAAGCAGGGAATACGAGTCCCATGAGCCTTAGGGGAACCCACGTGACGCCAGGGAGACAATAGGGCTTAGGATCTCACTGCAGAGAGGGATATGATACATTTTGCGCGCTGAGCCCACGCTAGTCAGTGCTGGACCAGGAGAGCTAGGGGAAGGAGGTGAGTGCAGGGGTCTGTGACCCACTGCATTAGGCCACCAACCCCTCCTAGGCCCCAGATAGGTTTTGAACTCCCCAGCTTGTGGTGCTACAGGGACAGGCCCTAGGTTAGGGACTTTGTCACATTAGTGCCAGTGATAGATAGGGACACAGTGGATGCTGCGCTTCCCGTGAAGAGGCTTGAGCTCAAGTCTGTGCCCACAGAGACAGAGACTATCTCCAGGGTGGGATCGCCCCTGGCGGACCCCGTGCGAGGAAACACAGGATCAGACGGAATCACCAAGGGGCAGATCCTTTGTGAAGTTGCTTGCAGGCCCGAGTGCAGGAGCGCTCGGTAGGTACCCCCATAAGTGCACCAACGTATACCATACTCATTATAATTACACATAGTGGCAGCGCTGACCACGGGACAAAAGGGGTTAGGCTGTGGACATTGTGTGGGGATACACGGTGGTGGGTATGTACACTCCTAGTGGAGTGAGAGACACTGTGAGGACTGAGTTACATGGTGGAGTTACCCCCTAGGGGGGAGTGTTAGTAGTGTATGTTATTAAGTGTGTTATTTCCTGCATATATAAACTGGTTATATACAATCCTCGTGTGTATGTACTTATTGTATATGTGGGTCCTGTGTAGGCAACCTTCTACATTTCTAGAACCCTGCACAGGTGGAGGCGCTGTAAATCAGATCGAGCTGACGGACTCACCCCAGGTTCCCAACAAGCGGAGGCTCAGGCCTCTTGTGAACCTACAGGTATATGCACCACACCTGGTAACACATAGGTTTCCACCCACACACTGTATCTGTGATTGGGATAGAGGGAATACCGTTACATATATTAATTGTCAGAGTTCCTTCATAGTGTATTGCATCCAGTGTGGTTGCGGTCAACGTTACATTGGCTGCACCACACGTCCTCTCAGCACTCGTTTCCTGGAGCATAGGAGAAGTGTTATAAAGGGCACTATTTCTAACAGCATTTCCCGCCACTTTAAATCTGCACAGAATCAGGACCCAAAATCTATGACAGTGATGGGCCTTGAACACATTTCTCCCTGTGCTCTAGGGGGTGATTGGTTTAAGATCTTATGTCGAGAGGAAACATTCTGGATCCACCAGTTGGGGACTCTCACCCCTGGTGGACTCAATGAGTGACTGAATTTCAATACGCTGGTTTGACTTCTTCCCTCCTTGGACCCTCCACGCTCCACTGTAGGGAGGTCTTCCCTCTGTCAGCCCATTCCCCTTCCTTCCCCCACCCCCTTCCTTCCCTCCTTCCCTCCCCTTTCCCCCCTACGCCCTTCTTTTCCCCCCACAGAAAAAAAATATATTTATATACATATTATAGTCTTCACACACACTTTTATTTTTTATTCATGTATTCTATTTTGTCCAATTCAATATTTGTATGTTTTCATTATGGTCGCTTATCCTCTCTCTTAGCCTAGGGGCACCTCTAATATTGTTCAATGTTATATTGAGCTGTATTTATGATTTGATCTGGGGCCTCTTTTATATTTGCTATATCATCATCATTTCTCTCTTGTTAAACTGTCTACTAGTATATATATATATATATATATATATATATATATATATATATATATATATATATATATATATATATATATATATATATATATATATATATATATATATATATATATATATATATATAGATTTTGGTTTAGTATTTTCTATTTGTGATTAACCATCACTTTATATATATATATATATATATATATATATATATATATATATATATAGCTTACTAGAATCTAATAGTTGGTAGGTGTTTTTATTTTCAATTTTATTTTTATTATTAATCATTTATAATATCTATAATATTCTTTTTTATCTTTGGTTGTATTTGCAGTGTTTAATATATTTATATAAAACTACATTTTTATTCATTTATATTTTTTAATGTTTGTGTTTAAATGTTGTTATTAATGTATGTACTTGTATTGATATGTTTATATATTTATACGTATATACTGCTATGCAATTGAGGTGTTTTCCCACTATGTCCTCCTTATTGTTATTATTCATGACCCAGGTGTCATTTGTATGTTTATTGGTTGCTGGAATCGTTTATATAATTTATATCAGTAGTTTTATTATTCTGGTTCCATTTTGTCATTTCTATGGCCTTATTTTAGTAGTTTATCCATTCTATTATGTGCTTTCTATTACTTCTATCTGTTCACCTGTGTCAGTGATTACCTAATTCACCTAATATGGGACTTTCAGTCTCAGCTAGAATTTAACAGGTTAATATTTCCTTTGTCAATTACGGGTTGCCAGGCAACCAACTGGCTATAAGTATACAGATCCTCTGTCCATTCACTATCAGCCCTTTGAGAAAGTCGCCCTCTGGTGACGAAACACGTCAGGGAATCCGAATGCGCCATTATGTCATCACGACGCAGCGCACGCGCACGAGGCCGCACTGAGCGGAGGACTATACTGCGGCCATTCAAGTTGAGAGGCGATCTCTGGGACTTTCATAGACTGATTTCCTGTCGGCGAATTACACCTCTGGCCTCCTGTGAGCAGTACCATCTTCACGCAGCCCTGAGGGAGCTTTCATTTGCGGATGTTTGCAGTTCAGAGATGGTGGTGATTTATTCACAAATTGCTTTATTGTACCATTTTACGCTATGGGGTGTGCGCTCTCTCTTCTTTTTCTCTTATGTATATATATATATATATATAGATGCAGCGACCGTTTTTCGAACGGCTCACAAATTGGAGAACGATATAATCCCCTAATTCTCCCCGGTTTTGGCGCATTATTTTTTTGAACTGACCGCAGTGCATTAGCTTCCCAAAGCAGGGACCCCTGCTGTGTTAATGCTACCGGCGTCTGCCTGTGTGTAATAGACGTGCAGAAAGAGATTCGATTCCTGAAGAAGCCACAGCGAAACGCGTAGAATCGATCTGCTGTGGGAGGTGACTGAGCAGGGGAGAACATTGGAGCTAGGTGCTGGCACGGAGACGGACACACAAGGCAGCTTCTTCCGCCCCAACCCGAGACGTCACAGGACGTGACGCGGATACACGTGACGCACGCGGAAGCGCTCCGCCGCTCCTGGAGACACTGGCACTCTCTACAACCAGCTGTCCTCTCCCTCGAACGTAAAGCATATTGGAAATGTGAGTGCATCATGCATATGTTTGTTCATTGCTGCTAATACATTATTTAGACCATACTGTACCATTGTGCGTTCTCTCTTTCCTTCTACATAAACCTTGGGAGTTAAACCCTGACCACAAACAAGCTTCCTGATACGTTATCAAGACACCACTCTGAGGGGGAATCCATTAAAGGGCTCCTATCAGAGAGAGAAGTGTCTCTGATACGCTTTATATTGACATTGTCAATTGTGAGTACCACCATTGCAGAGTTATCTTGAGACTTCATTTGTTTATACCATCTGCACTATTATATATATTTTTTCTTTCATGTTCACGAGACACACAGCGCTCCGCTCAAATTACCAACCTACCAAAGATCTACCTGGACCTGGACAGTCCGTTTAAAGGGTGTAGAGCCGCTTTTCATTTGTTGTATTTCACATCACCATTGTATTCACTTTTATTGGTGGAGGTCATTTATCATATTATATGATATATATTTATAATTTACATATCACTGTCACTTGCACTGTATAGACCATATATTGTTTCATTTTAGTTTAAGAAGCGCCCGGTTTTTATTCTTGTTTGTGCAGAAAGAGAGTCTGAATCAGTCCCTCTAACTGCGTGCCTCTCACAGGCGATCGTGGGGGTTTTATTAAAATTCTAAAATTACAGTTTTGTAGCAGGGGGTCTCTTGAGCTGAACAAAGTTTATTTCAGCCTTGGAGACCCCCCACTTCCTGAGTTACAGGCCTAGTTATGGGGTGCCAGTATCCCCGCCATGTTAAAATCCTGTGGGTCACGTGACCGCGGAACAAAAGGGATACGGGCACCCCATAACTGGGCCTGTAACTCGGGAAGTAGGGGGTCTTCAAGGCTGAAATAAACTTTGTTTAGCTCGGAAGACCCCCTGTTCACCACACTAGTATCAACCCACCCCCCCCTTCAAATAAAAAATCATTACCTTAGCGGGTAGCTGCTAAGGTAATGAAGCTGCTTAGATTTCATTTTTATTCATAGTGTGCATGAGCATGGGGTCTCCTGAGCTGAACAAAGTTTATTTCAGCCTTGGAGACCCCCTACTTCCCGAGTTACAGGCCCAGTTATGGGGTGCCCGTATCCCTCTAGTCCCGCGGTCACGTGAACCACAATTTTAACATAGCGGGGATACCGGCACCCCATAAATAAATACAAATTAAAAATGTAAGCAGCTTCATTACCTTAGCAATGCCCGCTAAGGCAATGAAGGGGTTAAGGCACAGGTGCCAACCCCGTGTGTGAAAAATCTAAAACATGGACTACACAGTACAGTACATTTAAATAAATCAACTCCATCTTCTATTTGTAATCCATTCCGTCTGTGGAGTCTTCATCTGTATTCTTTATACGCTCTTCTTCTGTTCCGCGGCCACACCCCGGCCTTCTTCTTTGAGGGGAGGTCCTCCCTCCATGCCGTCTGGCTCTAAAATGAGACAACATATGTTTTTAAAGGCCTATGACGTCACATTTTCGTCATATGGTTCCCACGGGCCTGATTGGGCCGTGAAAACCATGTGCTTTGGCCGATAAAAAAAAATGATGACGTCATTTAAAGGCAATGAAAGCACAGCCAATCAGAATGGCTGTGATTCAATTGTCTTTACGATGACGTCATGAAAAGAAAGATTATAATAATTGTTTTATATTAATTGATTTTTAGAATAAATGCTCTCATCATTATACCGTACTATGTCCCTGGGAAATGCACGTTTGTAGTGTTTTTTTCGCTTTTTTGTCTTCCTTTCCTGAGGTTAATAGCACAAGACAAGAACTTTTGCACAAGATTCTACTTCCATTCACTCCTCAGCACCATAGGAGGTTCCTTTCCACAATTGATTTGGATTGTATTGTTATCGATTTGTGAATGGATTGATTTATGGTAATTTATTTATTTTATTTTATTTAGAGTATTGCTTGGTTGGCATACAGTACTGTAGTGTTGTATGTGTCAGAATGTACTAGTACTGTATTGCGGTGGTAGTAAGTACAGTAGAACTGTATTTATTTTATTACTGGTATGCTACTGTAGTTAATGTGTTTAATAATGGGCCAAATAATCTATTAATCATATCTGGATAATAGTTATTTGGCCCATTAATGTAATGTACTGTACAGTATGTGTGTTTGGTGGTACGGGGGGGTGGGGGGGGTGATTTATTTAAATGTACTGTACTGTGTAGGCCATGTTTTAGGTTTTTCACACACAGGGTTGGCACCTGTGCCTTAACCCCTTCATTGACTTTTACTTCATTTACTTCATTGACATTACTAAGGTAATGAAGCTGCTTATATTTTTTATTTTTATTTATTGTGTGCGTGAGCAGGGGGTCTCCTGAGCTGAACAAAGTTTATTTCGGCCTTGGAGACCCCTACTTCCCGAGTTACAGGCCCAGTTATGGGGTGCCCGTATCCCTCTAGTCCCGCGGTCACGTGACCCACAATTTTAACATGGAAAGGATACAGGCACCCCATAACTGGGCCTGTAACTCGGGAAGTTATCAATTTCGGGTGGTTGAACCCTGTGGCTAATCTCACTGAGTGAACGGAGCCAGCGTTATCCCCATTTAGGGGAGTGACGTCACCATCAGAGGACCTGCGCAACTGCTGATTACAGCTGAGCAGTGAAGCTTCTGCGTTGGAAGGGTTCAGGAGGCTATCTCTAAAAAAAAAGCTCTGTTTTGGCTCGTTGTTTGTTTAAGAGTTCTGAGGGGTATCCCCTATCCCTGAATTTTTTGGACATACTGTCCATTCTCATCTCTAAATTGGCATGTGTACTGATGATATGCCTTGTCCGCAATAATTGGCTATACAGTAGACCTCGAAGGGTCCCTGGAGGATGGAAGCTTGTAAAATGTAATAAATCTCTCAAGTGTTGCAGACAAATGAGTGTATAAAAATATATATATAAAAAATTGTCCATACAGTACAAATCCTTAAAACATGAATTAGAAGTCATGGGCTGCTTAATTCTTGGGATCTCCAAAATCCCAACGATACCTAAAAAAAAAGAAAAGAAAAAGCGCCCGATCCTAGTGTAATTCGAATATAAAGGTTTTAATTAATAAAAGTAGACAATTGCCAACTCACACTTTATCCATTTAAAACAAGCAATTTATGGGACCTGCCCATGCACCACGCTGACGTCTGGGAATCAGAATTCTTTTCTCTGCATGTTGACGTGACTGCTGTGAATTAGCCCTGCTGTGGGATCTGCTGCCGGTTTTGACCTCTCTCCTCTGCGGGGGAAGGTAGATGTTTTCCTGGCTGTGTTCAATCACCCACTAGTCGAGTAGCAGGATGCAGGAACTGACGTCTGTGCCGGATGTTTGAGCATGAGCTAGTTGCCCTCCGTAGTTTCCAGTAACACATGACCCTACGCGTTTCTTCCGCTTCAGCGGATTTCATCAGGGGATAATCACTGGTAGGGTTGACTGCATATTTATGCTGGTGCAGTCCAACCAGGAGGAGGGGGAGGAGCAAATGGCACTCAAGGCCCTCTGTGATAATAAAGAAATAATCATACGTGCCGCCGATAAGGGAGGCGCTATTGTAGTAATGGATTACAGCCAATACCGTACAGAGGTCCTGCAACAATTGAACATCACCCAACATTTTAAATCTTTGAATGGAGACCCTACAACCGGTTACAAGCGAGAGGTTGATGCGGTGATTCAAATGGGTGTTAACAATTTGTGGATCACAGAGGAGATTGGGAAATTTTTAGTACAACCGTACCCAATTATCCCGGTTATATACATTCTACCGAAGATCCACAAGTCACAGACGTTGCCTCCGGGGAGACCAATCATCTCAGCAAGGGGATCCATATGCCAACCCATATCACAATTCCTTGACTTTTTCCTGCAACCTCTTGTTACCAAAATGCCCAGTTATATACTGGACACCACAGACTTTATCAACAGATTGGCTAAAATACAAGTGACACATGGTGCATTGCTGCTGGTAACTATGGATGTCACAAGCCTCTATACGAACATCGAGCATACAGAAGGCTTGGAGGCGGTGGCCACACAGTTACGGGTCAACAAGATCGGACAGGACCACCGACTGAGTTCCTACTACTTTTGATGAACATTGTATTGTTCAAGAATTACTTTAAGTTTGAGGATAAGTTCTACCTCCAACTAATGGGTACGGCGATGGGGTCTAATATGGCCCCATCATACGCTAACCTTTTTATGCATCAATACGAACAGACGCATATCCTCCATGACGCACCTCTGTCACAACACATTGTTGAATATATGCGCTACATTTATGATGTCTTCCTTCTATCGGACGGTACAGAAGGAGAACTGATTGCATTTGTGGATTATTTGAACCAAATTGCATCCCCCATACGGTTCACATTGACCTATAGTCCAAGTAAGGTCGTTTTTCTTGACACAGAATTATATATAACTGAAGTAGTACTTTGGATGAGAATAAATCAGAAAGATACTGATAAGAATTCACTCCTCCTGGCAACCAGCCATCATCCAATACCTCTTAAGAAAGGGTTACCTTACTCCCAGTTTCTTAGAGTGTGCCGGATTACTAGTGATAATGGTAAGCGTGATCAAGCCCTTGTGAAAATGTATAAACGATTTGAGGAGAGGGGATATGAATGTAAGGACCTTGATGCAGCACTTAAGAGAGCCAAGGATGTCACCAGAGAACAGTTCCTGCTGCCCTCTTCGAATGCACAGAAGCAAAATAGGTTCCATGTCACTAGTACATTTAGTACTGGATCAAGAATGATTAAGACATCGATCCAACAACACTGGAATATATTAGCGAATGATGCCACAATTGGCAAGAATTTTGAGCGTCCCCCACTATTTTGCTACAGAAGAGGGCGAAATATCGGCGATACATTAACTAGAGCAGACCTGGTGGAAAAATATGGTAAACCTACAACTTGGCTGAGTAAGAAAAAAGGTGTCTTTAAATGCCATGGATGCACCAACTGCCAATACCTTATTCTTGGCACGCAGTATTCACATCCCCATAGTGGCAAACCACGCATTATTCAGGACTATATGAACTGTGAAAGTAGATATGTTGTCTACTTTATCCAGTGCCCTTGCAGACTATATTATGTCGGTAAAACGACGCGCATGCTAAAGGAGCGGATTAGTCTGCATAGATCATCTATTAGGAAGGCATTGGCCGACAACACTGGATTGGAGGACCATAAATTGCAATCAGTTGCGAGGCACTTTAAAAACTTTAAGCATAGCCTTGCAACGCTGAGGTGCATGCCTATTATGCAAGCGCACACGTCCATTCGTGGTGGTGACAGAGGAAAATTATTACTGCAATTGGAAACAAAGCTCATCTATGAACTTGATACTATGGCACCCAGAGGACTTAATGAGGATTTTAAACTGGGTTGCTTTTTGTAGCAACAGTAGTATCACTTTAGTGAGATACATTTATGAGTTAAAGTTGGGGATCCCACTGCCATCTGTCACCTCTGTGTAGTTAGAATTATCCGTTTCTGTATTCATCTTTGGGCTTATTTTTGCCTTATTATGTGACCCCATTTTTGCTCCTTAGCGCCCCTTCCCCTCCCTCCTTCCCTTCATTCCCCTTCCCCCCCCCTTCACCCCCTTTCCCTCCCTCCATCTTCCCCTTTCCCCTCCCCCCTTTCCCTCCCATCCCCCTTTCCCTCTTCCCTTTTCCTCCACTCCCCCTTCCTGTTCCTTCCTTTCCTTTATGTCTGCTTTTACAACTCTAACAAGCAAATCTGCATTCACTATTCATTTCTCTTGGTAGTATGTTAGAGTGATATTAGTATATTTATTGTTGTTGCACTATTGATATTGATGTTTATTAATACTGTGCATCTGGAGTATATATTTTCACCTCTTCATGTGTTTTTAATACTGCACTTTCATTTAGGTCACAGGATCTGTTGCTGCTGGTGATGTGACGTCATCATGTTCAAACGGCTCAGTGCCCCTGCTCCCTATTGCAGTCTGCTTCTGCTTACACTCCCATGGTTACAGACGCTTTAGTTGCATCGCCATGGCAACGGGGGATGCCTTAGAATGACTGGTGTGCTCACTGGCTCCACCCGCAGGTGCACATGTGCGGTGTGTCTGGCATTGATAGCTAAGTGTAAACAGAGGAGTGGTGAGGCTGGGCTGCTGCACAGTGATGACAGGGCTCCCATGCGCCTACAGTACTCCCGTTTTTAATTACAATCAGCTGGTTCTTGATTATGCACACAGGTGGGTGATGGGTATATATGTTTTCCTTGGGCAGTGTTCTCCAGCACGCCCCTGAGGAAGGTCCTATACAGGACCGAAACGTTGGATTTATATGTGCCTGCTTTTTTTCAAATACACTTTTGCAATATACCTTGAGTGCTGTTTTTTGTCTCCTTGGTGGGACACCTGGTTTACTGTTATTTTTGTTGAACAAGCACCTATTTCTTTAGAGCCTTTGAAGTGCCTGCTGTTATCTTTATATATATATATATACCATACGATACCGGTTGCAACACGACATCAAGGGACAGCACGCAGGTAAGTAAATCATAAATTTTCTATATTTGATAGGAGATTGGTCAAGGTGAAGGCCTTAAATAAGAGAGAGATGTTCTAGGTGTTTTCTCTGGACACTTTGGCCCCAGCCAGCATCAATGTCGACTGGTAACTTCAACATTTTTTACATTAATTACCATATGTCTCTTTTTCCTGCTTTTTCTTTCCCACTTTTCCCTTCTTTTCCCCTTTCCATTCTTTTCTTCATTCCTTTCTTTTCTCTTTCCTTCTCTCCCCCTCCTCCCCCCTTTCTCTCCCCCCTCCACCCCCTCCCCCCTTTCTCTCCCCCCTCCCCCCCATTCCTCTTCCCTTCTTTCCCTCCTCTTCCTTTTCCCTTTTTTCCTCTTTTTTTCTTCTTTTTTCCTCTCTTTTTCTTTTCCTTTTCTTCACTTTTTTCTATTCCATGATTTTAGGTTTATTTATTGTTAGTGATGTTGGACATGTACAACCATTGGATATATAGTATTATATGAATATTATCCAAGGGATAGGTATTATTTAATCATTTAAGAGTCCAAGATGGTCATTGGTATAGATGACCTATTGCGACAACATATTATCAGTAGGGTAAAACTAACCTGTCTCACGACGGTCTAATCCCAGCTCACGTGCCCTATTAGTGGGTGAACAATCCAAATATTCATTTTTTGTGCTTGGTCTATATATTATCCTTATTATAAATATGTGTTTTTCATTATTTACATTTTTGATTGATACATTGTATGATAAAATATTAATCCCTATATACACTTGTGCCAGTTAGTATAAGCAATATATTGTGATGATCTAATATTCAGTATTTTGTTTTTAACCCTTTAGTTCACTCCTGGTAGGAGTGAGTTTTTATTGTCACACAGTCTTTGGCAAGCGGTTGCTGGAATTCAGGGCTCCCTGTTTCTACTCAGTATCCTGTACCTTTATTTACAAATAGTGTGAAAGGTTCAATTCTTCCACATTGTTTTCACATACTGTGTGTGTATATAGTATCCATTTTTTTCCCTCACCCTGTCATGTACTATTGTTTCCAGCAAGCAATGAGTTAAGCCCAGTAATAATCAAATTGAGAGCTTTTCATTGGTTGCTCAGCCGTCACGTCACAGGGAAGTAGAAGTCTTGGTATTTCCCTGTGTTCCCTGCTTGCGCAGAGGAATCGGCTGTTTTCTGTGCTGTTATTATTCAGCTTCCCGGTCAGAGAGGGGGCGGGTTGACTCTCATAGGTGGAGAGCGCCGATACGTCACCATAGGAGGAGGGAATTATAGGTATTTAAATTTTATGTGTGTTGTATTTACTATACTCTTTGACAAAGGCCCGTTGCGGCTGAAACGCGTCAGAGTTTTGCTGTTGCTGTTTTTATGTGCCAATAAATCTTTTTTGTACACAGTTCCTGCAAGTTTGGTCCCACGCTATTTTTCCCAGGCAGATGCACCGCCATCCACAAATTTTCTGCATTATATTTGATAGAAGACACAACAACCAATATTTCGGTCCCCAAGTGGACCTTTCTCAAGGTGGTGCACCACCTTGAGAAAGGTCTCACTGGGGGACCGAAATGTTGGTTTTTGTGTCATCATACAAATATAGAAAATGTATGATTTACTTACCTGCGTGAACTTATTTACTTGCAAATGGTGTGCCGGCTGTGCATTGGATTATAAATATATATATATATATACCCCTGTATATATAGAAAGAAAATTGCACAGAAGCGCACAAGGGATGGAGTTAATAACAGTATTTTAATAAAACAAACACATAAATGGCTGAGAGGATCCAACCCCTTCTCAGCTCAAAAAGTAAAAGTAAAATGCCCAGAAATTAAAGCCATACATATGGTCTCTTAACATAAATGTCTAGGAAAAATACATCACATACAACAAAAAACATTCAATGTAAAAGTGAACAAAGAAAGTACTAACAGCCCAAGGGGATTTGAATGAAAACCGCCATAGAGGACTAAATACCCGCTGACAGGGGGAGACGGACACTTACACTAGGGCAAAGGTGGGGGTCCACAGATGACCGCACAGGATCCGGATCGCGGCACAGCGGCAAAGGTGTAATGCAGAGTCCAGATCTTCCTTCAATTTCAACTCCAAAATAACTCTTGCAGACACTTTAGATGTGACACTTATGATGGGACTCTCTTGATGTTACACAGCCAACTTACACTGGGGGGCCTATGGAGAGCAGCGAATTTTAAAATTGGCGAATTTATTAAAAAGTAGCTTTTTTGGAGAGTTTTAATCTCCATATGCAGAAAAGTGCGAATTCTGCTATGTTTAACATGGATGCGTGTGGCGAGTTTAAATTGGCGAGATGCGCGCTTCAGAAACGTGTTAAAACAAATTCGCGCCTTTTTTTTTCCCCTTTGCAATGGCCGCGAGCGGCTTTTTTTTCTGGCGAGGCAAAACGGAGACAATCGCGCCATTTTATTGGCGCGAACAGCCGCTAGATGCCGTTCGCGCCTCTCTGCATTAGGATATTTTTAAAACTGGCGAGATTGAGGTTCTCGCCAGCCGCGAGGCGAGTTTTACAAATAGAAAAGAAAAATTGGCGCGTTTTTCGGAACTCGCCATTTTCTGCTGCTTTCTGCGCGATTTTCTCCAAAAAATGGCGAATTTCGAAATAGCGCTGCTCTCTGCATAGGCCCCTAAGTGTAAGGATCCGGATCCTGTGCGGTCATCTGTGGACCCCCACCTTTGCCCTAGTGTAAGTGTCCGTCTCCCCCTGTCAGCGGGTATTTAGTCCTCTATGGCGGTTTTCATTCAAATCCCCTTGGGCTGTTAGTACTTTCTTTGTTCACTTTTACATTGAATGTTTTTTGTTGTATGTGATGTATTTTTCCTAGACATTTATGTTAAGAGACCATATGTATGGCTTTAATTTCTGGGCATTTTACTTTTACTTTTTGAGCTGAGAAGGGGTTGGATCCTCTCAGCCATTTATGTGTTTGTTTTATTAAAATACTGTTATTAACTCCATCCCTTGTGCGCTTCTGTGCAATTTTCTTTCTTTGTTTCTCAGGGTGTCCTCCCCCCTCTTGAGGGGGGATCACCTCTGAAGTGGGAGCCTCTGGGGAGACGCTCCATGCACGTGCAGCACAGGGATTATTCCAACTATCACTTCTGCAGCACGAGCGCTGAATATCCTATTCCTGCATATATATATATATATATATATATATATATATATATATATATATATATATATATATATATATATATATATTGGCGTATGTGGGTGCCACATTGCTGCCCATTGCCATGCCTTGTATCTGGATATAAAATGAATCCTCAAAGAGAAAAAAGTTTTCTTGTAAGATTACTTTTAGCAGATCTACAATGAGCATATGTTCCCTTGGTGTGTAGAGGTCATGATCATCTAGACCTGTCTTGACTGCAAAAACACCATCTATATGAGGAATTGATGTATAAAGAGTATTCACATCCAGGGTGACCAATAAAATCTCGTCAGGCAACAGAGGCAGAGCATGAACTTTCAATAAAAATTGTGATGTATCTTGAACATAAGATTCAGAACAAGTGACCAGGGGCCTGAGTAGTTTGTCCAAAAAGATGGTGCACGGTTGAAAAATGGATCCTTAGGTTCTTATGAATTTTAGGTAAGGTGTAAAACACTGATATAACGGGATCTTTTTTGACAAGATAATCTCTTTGTTTTGTAGTTATTACACCACCATTCATTGCCAAATTAAGAATGGCTAAGATCCTATGCACCACCTCTCTTGTGGGGTCATCGTCAACTTTTTATAGAAGCTCTCATCCCCCAACTGTCTCAAAATCTCTAGTTTATAATCCCTCCGGTTCATCATTACCAGTGCTCCACCCTTATCTGTGGGTTTAAGTATAATATCTTTATCCATTTCTAAATCACTATTGATGTCCTTCTTTAACTTGGTAAAGTTATAGTGTTTAAATACTTTCTTAGTTGTTTTAAAAATGTCAATATCATGTTTAACCTTAGATATAAAGTCTTAATCACATGGTTTGAGGGGAGGGGGGGTTTAAAAGTGCTTCTATTCTTATAACCTTCAGTCAGTAAATGAAAGGGTGTATCCAATTCTACCTCATTTGAACTAACAGGTCCCTCAAGGGGGTAAAAGACAAAAAACAAGCGCAAAACGCAATAGTGAAGTATATCAAAAAAACTTTTAAGTGTTTAAAAGGAGTAATAAATCTGCGTACATCAAAGGATTAGAATATAAGCATTTCGTGTATCAATACACAAGTTACCCCATGGCCGTCGGCAGGATAGGCGATGGTGGAGAAACCCTCAGGTAGGTATACATCTGCACTCTCCAGGTATTAATTGGCTCAGTTGTTGTAATCGGTCACCAGCATGCAGGTCATCTCACGGCTGTTGTTGTTGTACCTCCGTGAGCAGCAGAGAGTCCTTAGCGATAAACAACCCCACTGTGTGTGTGTTTGATCAGAGTCTCTCAGTCCACACGGGAGTTAAGCCTGCACGAGCAGGAGTTACCAGTTCCTCGTCTCCACGCCTAGCAGCCCGTCGATCGACAATGACATTGCACCACGCGCAAGCGTATGACGTCACGTAATGGGCGTATCTCCAACGGGAGAAACACGAGCAGAAAGTCTCTTGTGCAAATGCACACAAATGGCATAAAAGATTGACAAATAAAAGCAGTAATCCTACGCGTTTCGTATCTGGATGATACTTCTTCAGGGTTAAAATCATTGGCATTACTCTGGCACTATATACCCGCACCTTTTCCCACATTGGTCAGTCAATTAGGACAGGGATCCAATTGGATGCGTGGAGATAGTCACCTGAGTATGACATTGATCTACATGGAATTAATTTAAAAACATTTCTTTAATACACAAATTAATCACAAAAGCTGCAAAAGAAAAAATACGAATTAGTATCAATCTATCATATATAAAAAACACAAACTGATGCTGAACAAACAATCATCTATACTAAGGCTTGCTACACGTATTCAATGGATCCAAATTACGACCCTAAATATATATTGTAAGAAGCAGAAATTAGCTAAATCAAAACAGTTGATTAAAAACTTTAATGAAAAGTTCAATAAAAAGTTCAATAAAAAGCCCACATATCCAGCTCTTCATTTAACACTTTCGGGACCATGCAGTCCAATTTGTGAATCCAATAGGACTCCTGAGCTGATAATGCCTTGACCCTATCTCCTCCCCTTCTATTACAGGGGACATGTTTAATGCCCTTAAACGTAAGGCAGGAGGGATCTTTGTGATGATATTTCAGTTAGTGTCTTGACACACTATGTTTATCATAGCCATTCTTAATATTGCGGATATGTTCCCGTATGCGTATTTTTAACATTCGTTTTGTCCTTCCAATATACTGGAATCCACAACTACATTCAAGGAGGTAAACTATGTACATAGAATTACATGTAATAAAATCCTCAATGTTGAATTTCTCATTCAAAGACTTAGAGACAAACGTCTTACGTTCTGCATGCATATATTTACAAATTGAACACTTACTACAATGAAAATTGCCCATTGGTTTCGTACCAAGCCATCCAATAGTAGAATTGATACCTTGTTTTTGCCCGACATCATTCGGGGCTAAGAGATTTTTAAAATTACTGGCTTTCTGTAAATAAATCTAGGTCTACCGACCAAACTGTTGCCCAAAACCGGGTCACTACAGAGAATGTAGACCTAGATTTATTTATAGAAAAGCCAGTAATTTAAAAAAAAAATTAAAATGTAAAAAAATTAAAAAAATTGCATACTCCAATACCGTCTAAAAACTTAGGTGGGCGTTTGCGAGCTATTGTCTTGGAAGTCTAATATTTTAGCAGTTCAACCTACGTCAGTACACAGTCTGCGTGTGCGCGCGCAGTAATTGTAAATTTGCATATTTATTGTATACATGCATTTGCAGTGCTGTATGTCTCATTTGAAAATTGTTGAAACGCATAGGTGTGTACAGTACTGTAACAGTATCACATTTCGGCATATACAGCGCTCTCCCCTCGCTCGCCCCCACACACACACAGGATAATGTGCTGCACTGCAGGGTATTTCAACTTCTTATCTTCTCTACAGTGCAGTACACCTCTCCCACACCATTCCTTTGAATGTGTGTCTTTCTGGTTTCAATCACATTCCTGCTTGACAGTTGATGATTACTGCACATGCGCCTGTAAATTCACCACTGCTTGCTTGAGTGAGTGACCACAAAGAAAAAGAAACATTTGTCCTCATTTTTTATTTTTATTTTCTCCACAAGCCAGAAAAAACCATCTTAATATTACGATATTCAATCTGTGCTGTAGCTTTTGACGGCGACCCTGTGCATTTGACTGCACATGGTTGATTTGTGTGCTTTTTATGTACTGTATTTGGGGGTATAGGGATCATATTATTATGATGAACTGCCTTTTGAAATTATGTCATTTCTTTGAACTGCTGCACACACAGCTAATCCTTCATACAGCTGTACCCTGTACCCCCCTCCCCCACGCACACACACAAAGCTCGCTCGAGGATTTGAAACTCTTATCGACAGACACCTCTACAGAGTCATTCATTTTCTGAAGCTTGCCATTGTGTTTTTAATCCATCCCTAACCGAGCGTCACCTCACTGCACCTGCGTGTAATCCTCTTTGAGATGGGAGCTACAGTAGTTGATTATTACTGCGCATGACTCACCCAACCCCCCCAACTCTTTGAGGCTTTGTTTACGGTAACGCTTTGGAAAATCCCTTCTCGAATTTGATATGTAAATCTGATTTGCACAGCACTGTGAGATTTGAGCGTTAACAAAACCATTAACTGATTCATGTTGTTTTGTCATTCTTTCTTTTTCTTTGGTGTACTGTAGGTGTGGGGGGGATGTTGTCAATGATTATGATTATCATGAATGTAAATAAATATTTATTTTATTTTATCAGGAACAAAAAATAGAAATATAAAAATTATCATGAATAATACATAATGCAGTCTTTATTAAGTTATTCTGTCAGATGGAAATTGAGGGCCGGTGGATGCTCATGAATAATGCACATTGATAATTATATTAATTAATAATATATAATATATAATATATAATAATATGTATATATAGTAATATATTTTTTTCCGTCTTTATCTTCTTCCTCATTCTGTGTACAGTACAGTAGTTCATTGAGAGAGGAGAGGTTTTGTGTACATCATGACTGCAGTTTAGATACTGTACACTTAACTGTACAAACAGTTCACAGACTTTACACGATACCCCCCTCTCTCTCAGGCCATCCTTTTTTTCTGAAAAGACAAGAAAACAAAAAATGAGTGCAGTTATGTGCATACTGTATTATGGCATTGTGTGCTGTGTAGTACTGTCAAACTACTCTATACTGGAACTACTGTATACTGTGACTACTGTTAAATACTCTGTAACCAGATGGCTTGTGCTGCTCTCTCTGGAAAGAAAAAAATTGGGCAGTTAGGTGCATACTGTATTATGGCATTGTGTACTGTATAGCTACTCCATATTGGACTACAGTATGCAGTTAGTACTGTCAAACTAATCTATACTGGTACTATACTGGAACTACTGTATACTCTGACTACTAGGAAAGAAAAAAGCTGTGCCATACTTACCTGTATCATACTGTACTTACAATACTACAGTACCATTACTATACCATACTACCTTCCTGATGCTTGCCCATTACGCGCGATCACAATGGGCAACACAGTCGCAATATGGTCAATATATTTATTGCATTGTTCCACGGTGAGTACATTGTTCCAAAAACTCAGTATACCTTGCGCCAACTCATCCTTTTTGGAGGGTTTCACGACTTTTCGGATATGGTCCTTCAGCTGATGCCAGACCATTTCGATCGGATTGAAGTCTGGCGATCTGTCATTGGGGAGGGAAAAAAAGGACAATTAGCTTAAGAGGTACAGTACACAGAAAAAACAGTGGGAAAAAATGAGACACGGTTGTCTTCACCCAGTTGATATGCGCTGTTGACGCGGTGTGCTTCAGATCGTTGTCCTGGTAGAAACGGTGACCATCCGGGAACTCACGTGTGATGTATTCCACAATCTCAGGCACAATTTTGTCTTGGAAGAAAGCTTTATTCATGATTCCTATAACAAGAAAAGAAAAGTGCTCAAAAAACTGCACACTAGTACAGTACAGTGCGTAAGGCAAAAGCGTGTGAAATACGCTGAAGTACGCTCTGTAATGACAAGGAATAAATAATTTTAGAGGTACAGTACAGTTTCTTAAACAACACTTTTACCTCCTGTACTGTCCAGTACTAACCTCACACATCCATATTTCCATCCAATTCTGCGTCTCATCTTCTTTATGCTGGTCTCGGATACAGTGAAATTGTGATTTTCCTGCAGAGTGTATTTGACCCTTAATGCACTCTTCTCATCATTCTCCTCACTTATTTTGTCGACCAGAAGTGTTGTCTCCCTACAATGTACAGAAAAACAACAATCCGGTAAGTTGCAGTGCAGTAGGCCACAAGCACAGCACATCATTTGCATTAAAAATAGTATACAATGAGATAGATCTACACAATATATTGTTTTATTAATATGCAGCAATATAAACAATATATATACTTTTGTTATATAAATATACAGAAATAACTATAAAATTAGATAGATCTACACAATATATTGTTGTATTAATATGCAGCAATATAAACAATATATTTACTGTTGTTATAAAAATATACCGAAATAACTATAAAATTAGATAGATCTACATAATATACTGTTCTATTAATATGCAGCAATATAAACAATATATATACTGTTGTTATAAAAATATTCCGAAATACCTATAAAATTAGATAGATCTACACAATACAGTATATTGTTCTATTAATATGCAGCAATATAAACAATGATAGATATACTGTATTATATAGTTATAGAAATATACTTATGCGTTAGTTACCGTTGGTGTCCTCGTTTGTTGTTTGGTTTTTCCATGTGCATGATAGCACACGGTGGTTGATGGCACAACGAGGCCAGAAGCAGCTAACCAGCGTTGGATATCTGAAATTCGGTGTCCGCTCGTGTACATCTCCTTAATCCTCATGCTGAGATCCTTTGAAATCTTTTTAACAGGCATTGCTGCGAGTAGAAAGAAATACAAACACAAGAATGTATATTCGATGATTAGTCGATGTGTATTCAATGTGCAGTGAATCCACAAAATGGATGGTGTATTTATACGTTAATGACACATTAGAGTACACCAACTTTCAACACCTGTACCTCGTCGCCATGCATAAAAGGTTACACACTTTGCATAGCCCACCACTCAATGATCTTTATCTGAACTTGCCCTTGTCCAGATACTGCATTGTGCCATCTGCTTCCATGGATCAACCCCGATTCTACGGATGCAGGAACCCACTCACCTCTGCCTTGCCTGTGCCTGTCATGCAGAAAAAGCGAAAGGCGGCGGAGGCGGCGACAGCCATTTCCAAGCTAAGGCCAAAGCGACAGGCTAAGGCTAATAAAGATAACCTTCTGCTGACCCCAAAGGCTAAGGGTTTTAAAACACATAAGCCTTATTGTGTAAGGAAGAAATTCGGTGATTGTACCGGCAGGCCACTTCCTCGTTTATGCTTCGACGACGCTGCCGCCACTCTCCCGGAAACCCACAGGCCATCTTCACCACTGCTCTTCGACGCCGCTGCCGCTGGTGCCCCTGAAATCCACGGGTCACTTTCTCCATTGCGCTTAGACAACTCTGCCGCTTCTTGCCCGGAAATCCACAGGTCACTTTCTCCATCCCTCTTCGACGACGCTGCCGCTTCTCCTCTCCCGGAAATCCACAGGTCACCTCCTCCACCCTTCTTCGGCGACGCTGCCGCTTCTCTCCATGGAACCCCCATCTCATCCTCCGTAGCACCCATCCACCCATATGTCCACAGAACGCCATGCACAAGAACCAGCTCGTTAGACCACATGCTGAATGGGATAAGTTTGGATATCCCCGGGAACTCTATTGTGCTGGCAAAGATAGATCTGCTTCTGGAGACCATGCTAAATATGGATCAACGGATGCAGAAGATGGATCAATGGATGGAGAAGATAGAGACTGACATAGCGGGGATACATCATTTGCTCGGTGTTCATGCCCCTGTATCCCCGATGCCAGAGCAGGAGGGCGGCATGAATGTGATGAATGGGACCTTCGACCACCTTCCATCAGCAAGCGCACCCCCTCCACCAGAAGATTTTGTGTACATGTATGACGTTGAGGAGGAGGATAACATGACAACCCCGTCAAGACCACGCCAGGACACAACACGGCGACCAATTCAGGAGGAAAGCTTCCACCCAGACAACCTACCCTCGCCCGCCGCCACAAGCACACCTGCTCACAGAAGCACACCCGCTCCCAGAACCCAACCTACATACTCTTGCATCGAGACGGTGCCCGACATCATCCTGCACGAGCTGCCCAATCCACTCAGGGAGAAGAATAGGGTGATAAGTGCTGGTTTAACCCACAAATATGCCATGTTAATTTTTAAGCACTACGTGTCCTACTTGGTGTTCTGTGAGTGGGCCTACAAAGTGAACTATGAAGGAAATCGCGAAAAAAGGCGCTTCCTGATAATTTAAGAAAGACTATTGTGGAGGAATTGCAGCGCTTTTTTCAATTACAGATCCTTTAATGAAAAGCGTTCGAGACTGCATTAATGGCATTTTGCGCCATACAAGGCATCGGCCCTGGAAGGACAATCTGGTGGGGTACGCATTTGCGTGAGTGTTCAACTGTTTTTTATTTTTTGTAAATGTTTTGTTCCAGTCCCCGAGGGCCGCAAACAGGCCCAGTTTTCAAGGGTTATCCTGAAAACCGGGCCTGTTTGCGGCCCTCGAGAACTGGAGTTGCGCAGGCCTGACTGACTGTTCTGTACACCATCCTACTGTAAATGTTTTGACTTGCTGTACTTTAATAAAGGAGATGTTGCGCTTTTTAAATGTTCTGAATGAAGAATTGTTTTTAATCACACCACACTGCTGACTGTAAATGTTTTGACTTTCTGTACATAAATGTTTTCACTAGCAGTAAACCATACACCTATTGATGTTTTGAATTGCTGTGCACTTAAAATGTTTTTACATTGTACAGTATTTGTAAATAAATGTTTTTGTACTTACTCAACCAATAAAAGAAAATGTTGATGCATACTTTTTATTTTCTCGGGTTTATTATATGGGAATATACGGGAAAAACCCCGGTGATACACACCAATACCCTCCAATAAATTCGGGATCAATACGAAAAAAACAGGGATCGCTACATAACTTTTTCCTTATCGCACGCTTCCACACATGAGGAGCTGGCGAAAATTTGTAAAAGTCATAGTTTTCGATAAAATACTGATAAATTTGAACAACTGTTGCCATCTTATCATCTGTTGCATTAATCGCGGCCCATATTAATTAAGCGTACGTTCTGTCGGGTTTTTGGAACACGGGCTGCACTTGTACACTCATGGCGGGAATCTCTGGACAATAAGAAACTGGTGCTTGTCTTTCTTTAATATGAAAAGCCTAAATTGATACATTATTGTAACCTCTTCCTTCAATCCCAAGGCCAAATTACAATAGACCACTGTGGTATCTTTTTTAAACGAAACACCTGCAAGTCGACACATTACTGAAGCGCATGCACATTATAATTCATGAATATCTGCCATCTGGCAGACACGCGAAGAATTGCAACTAATTAAATCCGAACCATTCTCAATAAACACATCAATTGTGCATCAACCGCGCATCAACCGCGGCTGTGAATGCAACATAAATGCGGTATGAATGTGGCATGAACGCGGTGAAGTGCGTGGCATTCGAAAAAAAATCCCGGAAAAATGCGGTGATGTTGGAGAATAAAAGGGGCCGCGACAGTAGGTATCACACAAATAGAGAGACTGCCCAGAGAGAGACCGTTGTGTTCCTGCACTGTTTTCGTTCTACTGAATCCCTGCTGTGTCTATTTTCATTGAAACCTGTCCAAATCACAGCTGAAAACAATTAGACATTATGGGCGGGATTACACATTGCATGTGACCTCTGACATCATCCAGGAAGTACCTTTATATATCAGGCTCCATGGGTGTTCAGTCAGCCACCTTTTTGAGAGAGAGAAAGAGAGGACAGAAGCCTGATAATCCCACATAAAGGACGGTTTGAGTTTGAATACACTCTTGCATATACTGTGGACTTTTGACCAGGGCTTGATTCTGAGCTAATTCTTATTTGGCTACTTTGTGTCTTGTAGGGGGGGTTAGGGTTAAGGGAAGTACCTTGTGGTTCCGTTGGACCCAAGGGAACGGGCCTGAGGAAGGGGTCGTCACCCCGAAACGTTACCCCTCTTACCCTCCCCCATTGTCTTTTTCTATGTTTATTTGTTTTCAGTTTTTCCTTTAGTGTTTTTTTCCTCTACTCCCCTTCCCTGTGTTTCTCCCCCCTACTCTTGTGCTTTTTAAGATCCATATATTCAGCATTTATAGTTGTGTAGCATTTCCATATTTGTGTGATACCTATGGTTCTATTATTACCGCTATTAAATTTGTGGCTTATTCCGTGACTCTTTTGTTTTCTCTATTAATCAGTGTGTGCTGGAGCCTTTTTTAGGTTTTAAGATCTTCAGTGGGGTTGTTTGGGCCCACTTTGTTTCATTTGCACCCTAGACTTCATGATTTTTATTCGTTATTTAGAGTGCTGTCTATAATTGTTTATATACATGCACTGGCATATGCAACAAGGTAAAACAGTATCTGCATACAACAATAAAGTGTTTTTGCTTATCTGTCAGTTCTTTGGAGCAGACGTCCCTGCTTCAGTACGGTCTTGACTCCTTTCTTCCTAGGGTAACTCAGCCCCACATTGAGCCCAGAGAAACTCCTCTGTGCCAGATTCCGCAGCTGGGGAGCACTTCTATCTCCCCCCCCTTCTCTGGGGAAAACAGTCTCTCAGCATAGCAGCTCTCAGTATGTCTTTTAAACCACTTCCTTGTTCACTCAAGGAGACTGATTAACTCCATTAGTTAGCAGCTGCTGCTGACTTCTCTTTGAGGAATTAACTCTCTGTGGACTGGAAAGCAAACTTACTGCACTATTCCAGCCCCTAGAAAACAGATTTGGAACTTTCGGTAGGGGATAATGGTAAGATCTGCACCAAAACATATTTTAAACCTGTGTCCACCAATGGTTACATACTGTACATTCATCTACTAACCACTATAAAAGATGGTTGGACAATATTCCAAGAAGTCAACTCCTGAGGAGTTGATTTTAAAACACAGAGCCAACTACTAGTAAGTAGATTTGTGGCTAAGGGATATGGTAGGGGACAGGTACTCGAGACTCTAGAGTAGGTTAAATGAATGGATAGCCGGGCCAATACCTTTTTCTCCAACTTCAGCAGAGAAACCTCCTGCTGGGTAGCAGTAGAGTCCAACGTAGTGTCCCGCTCAGTCTTCAGAGCCTCGAGCTCCTTGCCCAGGTCACGGTTTTGTTTCTCTGCCACCTTGCGGCCAGCATGCTCAAATTCCAGGTCCTTCCTCATGTCTTGAAGCTGTCCTTCTGCATTTCTTTTTCTACTCAGTGCAGCTGCTAGTTCATCTTCTTTGGTGTTGAGTCGTGGTTCCACATCTCCTAGCAGACTCAGACCAAGGCTTAAATCGGTTTCTTTTCCTCTATTTCTGACCTGCAGCTGCCAGTCCTCCTTCCGGACTGTTACCCAAGAGAATTGCTTAAAGGAATGTTTTAAATGCAGGAAAACATAAACTGTCTTTTTAAAATAGATTCTCTATCTTCACCTGGAAAAACATTTCAGGAGAGATATGTTGACAACAAATGGCTTCTTTACTTCAAAACCTGTCCAAACATCTCTTGTTGATTATCAGGGACTTCAACAAACAATACTTTGGTTCCCAAATTAACATATAGATTCCCACTCAAGAGCAGCTGTTTCTTTCCCCTCAGAATGTTGACATGTCCAAAATCTATTGATAAATCTGGTATTTCTAGGTTTTTCCCACCATCTTTAAAGCAACACACACACAATTTAGTTTTGAACACACTTCCTCAACCAATCAAAACCTCCTACATGTTGAGCTTAGAAAACACATATAAACTAGAAAAGATTGTCAGTTAGTTAAGAGAGGAGAGGAGAGACAGGGGGAGAGAAGGAGGGAAAGAGAAGCAGAGCTCAGAAGGTAATTATGATCATATTTCTTGTGTACTTGTAAATCTGTATATATCTGTGTTTTATATCAATGTATTGTTAGGTAGGATGTACTGTATTGTATTGTTTTGTTAGGTCTGTAATAAGTACAAACTTTATAAGGAAGTATATGTAGTATTACTGTGTAAGTCTTATATTTTGTGCTGTGCTCTAATAAATATTAATGTCTATATAATTGGATCGAATCTCTGTCGTGCAATAACTCTTATAAACCAAAGGGCATGCATGTGTGAATGTGTTTCCTATTGGAACCCATATCTACACATTCATCTCCCTAAATAATCGTTTGCCATATAATTATATTATTATAAGCCAGCAATACTTTTATAGATGAATTCACTATAAATGCATCTATATTTCTATTTCTGGATAAGGCTAAACATTATAGGTAACAGGGACCTTTTCCAGCAGTTTGCGGGTATCGGCCATCTCGGTCTCATAGCGTAGTGTCAGGTCAGCCACATGACGGACGGACACCTCCTCCCCCTCACGAGCTGTATCTTTCACTCAGCAACCTGCGTCTGCAGTTCTTCAGTTTGATCCTGCATGTCCTGTCTCAAGGCCTTCACCTCTTCCTGGTGCTTGCTCTGGGTTTGCATCAGCGCCTCCTTCATCTTTTGGAGCTCTGCAGTTTTTGTCGCTATGATCGTCGCTGCTTCTGTTTTCCAGACCTCTTTCTCCTTGGCGTACTGACTCATGGGGATGGAGCTGCCTCTCTGCTTCTCCAGCTCTTGCTCCAGTTTCTGGACCTTTTCCCGCTCCCTCTCATGCAAAGTAAACTAGCATCCACATACCTCCACATGTTCAGCATGGAGGAAGGAGGAGCTACCAATAAGAACGTGGGGATTCCTCCCACCAGCAAATAGTAACAGGGGCCCATCTATTGGCTGATGTTGGAGGAGGGGGTGTTTCATGCCGGCTCGGATTGCCCCATGGGCAGGACATATAATTTGACCAAAGGGAAACACGTCGACATTCTGCCGCTTCCCATGGTCAACTTATTGCCACCTACTGGGCAGGCTCCACTAAGTCTGGCAGACCAGAGGATCTTCCCTGCAGGGGGTCTCTGTCCTCCAGACTCAGTACTCTGCCCTGCCCATCCACTTAGCACCTGGGCACCTCTCAACATCCCGTCTCCTCTTAGAACTACGGACTCTATGCAGTTTTGCTGGCTCCTTAAACATATGCCCTGGCGGACTGCATAGAGCCTTATAGTAAATATAAAACACATTATAAAGTACACTTTAATAAAGAATATACTTTGGGGGCCTTATACTTATACAGGAAATAGATTGTGGATATTTGGGCTCGAAATTCAAGAGTCTGAGGGAAACTGGGGAGCCCCTGTGTAATTCACCCCGCATACCGGCAAATCATGCCTGCTCGCCAGGGAGAATTAAACGACTACCGGTAACTTTGGCCCCCAAACTCCTGCAAACAAAATAATTGCATTTCCACCCAAATATCCCACCTAAAATTGACACACAAGAAATCCCACAGTTCTAGGGATAAGGGGACATGAAAACCGAAAAAAGAAGGGGTCACTTTATTTTCCACATTTCTTATCCCGGGTCCCTGGCTTATGGAGCTACAGGGACCTCACGGGTTCAGGGGTAACCAGAAGGCTTAACTTTATTGTATAGCCTGGTTAAATAAATAAATAACAAATAATACAAAAAACAAATAATGGGAGGATGGGCTGCAGACATAAAACTGACATTTAGGAAATTAGTCCCTTCCCATAAGATCTTACAATCTAATTGGTAACACAAATAGACAGACAGAACCCCTATACCCTAGACAGACAGAACCCCAGCACTCTGATCCAGTGTGAATTGGTGATTTACTTAAAATAACTTTATTTAATGACAATATCGTTAAAATATTGGGGTTTAAAACAATGATTAAATAATACCAAGTGTTACTAACTCTATGGATAAGTGTATCCAAAGGAGTGTACAATGGTGTGTTAATATCCAGTGTTAGGACGATTCACTGGCCCTAGTATTCCTCATGTGGAGTGAATTGGCTAGAGTTCTATTATAGTGTAACGGCAGTTAGGACCACAGATGTAGTGCCCCAGTACTAGAAGACTAGTAGGTGCACTGGTGAGTAGGACCTATACTATGCTGCTTTTGTACTGCAGCTACTAGTACATTATAGATTTGATTTAGGCAGATCTAGGTCTAAGTGCACCTAATGATGTGTTGCTAACAACAGCCTTTGTAGATGGTGGTACAAAAGTACAAGTGTGTAATGCTTGACACGTCTACGCCCCAAGTGTGTAATGTCAGGGCTAGAATAAATACTAGTATTAATGGATATATTACTGGTAAGTATGGTAGCACTGCTGAAACTTCTGTATATACAGATACCGAGTTGTCAGCTGAGTACTGTTCCTTGTAGGGTTTATATACCGGTCAACTTGAAAGACCTTTCCCTAGTTGGTGCAGTACTCCTCATGTGTGGTAATGGTCTGGCACTCAAGAGGTTAATTACTGGCTAGGGTGCCGTTTTGCTCAATGTATTTTGCCCTATAAGCTTAATGCTGTAGTAGGGGATTAGCATTCAGGCTTCCTAAGTTGGTAATATAATATACTGCCAGATTTATTATATGCCTTTGTTGATTTGTGACTATTGAGACCGTTGGAACTAACAACAGTACACTGGCGACACACTTTATTCGAGCTCGGCTAGTCCCACGAATTCGGGTATACCCGGGTGTATTGAGGTTTGTGACTGTTTTCTGCCCGAGTGCATTAAGGTATTTTCCAGGCAGGGATTGAAGCATTTTATTCCCGCTGGCTGCAATACTGCACAGTATATATATATATACTGCATTACAATTCATGAATTTATGCCATCTGGTAGACACGCGAAGCATTGCAGCCTATTAAATCCTAATCATTATCATTTAACAGATCAGCCGCCCGTCAGCCAGGCATGAACCCAGGCTGGGAAGGAAAACGCAACGGGGCTTGTCAGAGGTGAGGAGCGGCGCATTCCAGGTATCTGCCAGGTACATACTGGGTATTTGCTCGAATAAAGTGTGTCGGTGCAGTACATTAATGTGCACGGGCTGAGCCACGCTGACTGTCTGAATCACACTGAGTCAGTGTACATGAACTCGGGCTCCTTCGCGTGCACGTGGTCACGTGGTTGCCGACGCGCGTGTTTCGCGAGTGCTTTGTCAAGGCTAAGGTAATCAGAGCTCAGACAGTCAGACAGACAGTCAGTCAGCGTGGCTCAGCCCGTGCACATTAATGGACTATTGTTAGATCCAACGGTCTCAATAGTCACAAATCAACAAAGGCATATAATAAATCTGGCAGTATATTATATTACCAACTTAGGAAGCCTGAATGCTAATCCCCTACTACAGCATTAAGCTTATAGGGCAAAATACATTGAGCAAAACGGCACCCTAGCCAGTAATTAACCTCTTGAGTGCCAGACCATTACCACACATGAGGAGTACTGCACCAACTAGGGAAAGGTCTTTCAAGTTGACCGGTATATAAACCCTAAAAGGAACAGTACTCAGCTGACAACTCGGTATCTGTATATACAGGAGTTTCAGCAGTGCTACCATACTTACCAGTAATATATCCATTAATACTAGTATTTATTCTAGCCCTGACATTACACACTTGGGGCGTAGACGTGTCAAGCATTACACACTTGTACTTTTGTACCACCATCTACAAAGGCTGGTGTTAGCAACACATCATTAGGTGCACTTAGACCTAGATCTGCCTAAATCAAATCTATAATGTACTAGTAGCTGCAGTACAAAAGCAGCATAGTATAGGTCCTACTCACCAGTGCACCTACTAGTCTTCTAGTACTGGGGCACTACATCTGTGGTCCTAACTGCCATTACACTATAATAGAACTCTAGCCCATTCACTCCACATGAGGAATACTAGGGCCAGTGAATCGTCCTAACACTGGATATTAACACACCATTGTACACTCCTTTGGATACACTTATCCATAGAGTTAGTAACACTTGGTATTATTTAATCATTGTTTTAAACCCAAATATTTTAACGATATTGTCATTAAATAAAGATATTTTAAGTAAATCACCAATTCACACTGGATCAGAATGCTATCTATAGGGGTTCTGTCTGTCTATTTGTGTACTAGGTTGTATGCCCCTTGCAGCACCATTTCCCTTGCTCTACAGTCAAGCTGCAGCGGGGGTAAATCATAAGTATAAATCTAATTGGTAAGTTAGAAGAACGTACAGAGACAGTAGGAAGGTGTTCTGCTCCTGTAAGTGCGTTTGCAAGGGGCCAAGTCCAATGTATGTGTAAAGTATCAGCCACTGAGCTACTCATACAGTATGCTTCGTTAAGGAGGTGTGTTTTAAAATGGGTCTTAAAGGTTGATAGAGATGGTGCTAGCCGGATTTTGATGGGAAGGGCATTCTAAGGTGTGAGGCAGTAAGTGAAAAAGGTTTAAGACAGGAGAGGGCTTTATTTCTTTGTGTCCTAAGTTTGGGGGTAAGGTCTTTCCTACCTCTAAAAAATTGGTTCTACAGATGCAGCGGGGTGCCGGTATCTCCTATGCATGGAAATGTCTCGCATCACGTGATCGTGATTATAAATTATATAAAGACACTGACACTCTGCTTAAAATTGTATCAAATACTTTGTAAAATTATACAAACAGAAAATGTTTTTTTTTTAACTGCTAAATATTTTAAGTGGTGTTCAAATTATGATATACTGACATGCAAATACAGGCCCCGTTATGGGGTGCCGGCATCTCCTATGCATGGAAATGTCTCGCATCACGTGATCGGGACATTTCCATGCATTGGAGATATCAGCACCCCATAACGGGGCCTGTATCTCGGGAAGTAGGGGGTCACCGGACATGAAATCAATGCAGTTCAGCTCCGGAGACCCCCGGCTACATTACAGTAATGTTTAAAATTAAATAAAACCTCCGTGATCGCCTGTGAGAGGCGCGCAGTTAGAGTGACTGATTCAGCCCTCTTACTGCGCGTCTATTACAGAAAGGCAGACCACAGTAGGTGGGGAAAGGGGGGTGGGGTGACTGTACACTGATTTCATCCCATCATTAACCCCACACATACCCTATTAGTTGGTACTATTGGCATTTCGTCAGTGTGTTCATCTGCTCAGTAGATTCATATAGTCTGTCAGTTGTTATGTGTATTTATTAGCCCCATAACCAGTGCTGATCTCAGCTGCAGCAACCACAAATACAGTGGAGCCTGCTTCAACAAGCAATTACAATACACGAAGAGTTCTATACTGAGTTAAGACCACCTACACTTCACTGACAGTACCTTAGGTGAGCCTTTAGGGTTTACAGCACACCTAGACACACCACGGCATCATCACTACCACCTATGGTGTTTCTATATCAATCAACACTCTGCAGTAAATAAACTATATACCTGATGAATGCTAATATATACCTCACCTAATATTTGCCTATTAGCCTGTGTTTTACTACTATGTGGGCGCAATATGAATCCGCAATTGACCTAGCGCCTATTACGCTGTAGATATCAAGCAGGAACCAGTTCATTACCCCAATAGGGGTGGATACGGTCTGACTTTGCATAGTATACTATAAATTGCACCATAAGTGTATCATCTGAGTGTGCACTACATGCCCGGATACACTTACATTGACAATACCTCTGGGTGAGTTTTTATAGGCTCCTCTCCTATACCTTCTAGGAAGCTATAACATATAGCAGTCTAAATCCCGAATATCTATAAGGGATTTTATTACTACTCCACCCACCCAGCTCTAGGTGGGTTACTATTGGACACAGTCACGTGCTGTTGTAATACACCGTTTAATTACGTTTTAACACCCTTTTTTTTATTCTTGGCAAATAATAAAGTATTTTAAATTTACAATTCTACATTTGTTTGTGATTGAGTGCTGGAAGACTGGGTTCTTTTTTCTCCCATATGATACAATCAGTCTCCATCCAGTCAGCACCTCACTGTGGTTAGCATCAGCTGTGCGGGTTTTTCTTTGTGTATAGCCACAGTAGGACTCTCACAGCAGTGACCCCTGCTGTGTTAATCTGATGGGCCATTATTGTCTGCCCCGGCAAAAATAGTGAGGATTATGGACATATCTCAAGAATCCATTTAGAGATTTGTTCGAATAATGCCCGCTGCATCTGTATTGTAGATGATATTCGCAGAGGCCTGAAAATGATTTTCTCTATAGGGCTCCCTGCTTTTATTAAACATCAGGAATATATAGTTATAATTATATCTCTGATATGTAGTATTTTCAGTATCAGACTCCCAGTCTGTGGATAACATACTAAATGTTCCAAGCCTAGTTTTTGGTTTATTAAATCTATCAAGTCTGTCTTCTTTGTAATCCCCAAATCTTATTGTGTTTTCTCTCTTTAGTTTCCTTGACAAATTTGTCAATGTTGTCATTTAATTGTATTTCATACAGTATTCTTTTAAAAAGTTGCATTTTGTTCTAAGTTTCTATCTCGGTTAATTGTTTGGTGAGATCTATATTTGCTTGTTTGAGTTTCTTATTTCCGAAGTCCACCACTGATGACTTGAGGTTCATAGAGCATTTTGAGAGAATTGACTCCCATGCTTTCAGAAAGCTATCATCTATAATAGTGTGTTTAGGGGCGAAGTTTATTCTTTAACCCCATTTGTATTAAATAATGTTTTATGTTGTTTCCTTGGTTACTAATATCCCACCATGGTCATGATTTATTATCTAGGATTGCCTACGTATTATTTCAGGTATGCAAAAAAAAATTGCATTTCAAACAAATATTTAGAGTATTCGCTTGCCTATTATATTTATCAAATATCTTTGTTTAGAAGGTTTGTTTTTCACACTATTAGTTGCATTGGTAGATTATACAGACATATATTTTTTTCCCTGAAGCTTATACAATCATGTTCAGTGAATTCTGGTTTCATAAATTATCCTGCATGATGAAGCATCTGCCGGTGATACTGAAAGCTACTTGCACATATCTGTGTTTTGCCCAAAGCACATTACATACGGCAGTGCCATTGATGATAATGATTGTCTGATATACTATAATGTTAGCAAGAGAGGACAGATGCTGTCTTTGTTTAGTTTTAAAAGAATATCCATCTAACAGATCAAGAGGAACTTACTGTAAGAGCAGAAAACCTATTTAGAGGTTGACTGGCCAGTTGATGGGATAAAAGTGCATCATGTTTTGAGGAAATTAATCTGCTATGTGCATTATTTATGTAGCCCTGCTTCCTATCGAACACAGACCACGACCATGTGCTTATAACCTGTAGGCTCACAGGGCCTAAGCCTCTGCCACGGAGAGCCTGGGGTGCTCACAATACTTATGCCTTGGTGCAGCACCTCCACCTGTGATAGCTTCCGCCATAGGGGAAGTGGGTCTTCGCAGGAACTTATGTACATGAACACACACATGCACAGAAATACCGTAACCAATATGTTTTACTTATAGCAACCACCAACGTAATCACAGGTGCCCCTCTCTAGAGGAGACACTACTACCAGCGTCTTTGAACGCTCACTCTCCCTCCACCGGTGATCCCACCCCGTGTCCAGCTCCCTCTTGGAATATGCTCCCCACCCCCCTTTCAAGTGAGTCAGTGGATGTATAAGTGTGTGACTGCGCAGCCACCGTGTCCCGGAGTGAGAATGGTACCGTTGGTGCACTTGACGTTTACCTGCCAGGCACTCCGGTACCCGGTTCTGCAACTATCTTCACAAAGGATCGACGAGGGCATAGATGACGTACCTGTAGGTGTCCGGGGCGATCCCACCCAGACACACCGTGACTTAGTAGCGGGGCCTGGTCCCAGGCCTCCCGCGGATCTAGAACTGTCCCGGTATGACTCGTAGCACAGTAAAGGGATCCGGAACCTGACTATGGCCAGTCGCTAGCTCCGCTGCACGCTACTGGGGCTCAGGGTCTAACTGGGCCTGGGTCATGCGGCCTAGGTAGGGGCGGAAGCCTCCCTACACCGGAGCTCCTTCTCCTTCCTCCGACAGCTAGCTCTCACTCCTCCACTTCCTTTTTGTCCCTCATCTCGTACCTGATTGGTTCTGACGCGTCACGGGGGAAACGCGGGGGCTGCTGGGACCCTTAGTCCCCTAACTCCCTCCTCCCCTAGCTCTCCTCCTTCCCTGCTTTTGTCCCTGCCCTGCGCATGCGCAACCTCCAGCTGGACCAATTCTGCGCTGGCGCCAACCTAACATGGCGGCTCCCTCTTGCGCGGAACCTCCGTTATCGGAGCGTTCCCTAGGTGCACCTCCCCCACCCCCACAACCAATTGGGGGGGGGGGGGAAATGGGGTCCCGGCTACATCCTCCCCCTGTGGATTCCAACGTCCCCGCTTGGACAATACCTTTGAACTGGTACAACATTTATATAATGAAAAATTGCATAACACATGAAATATCACTCTCTTAAATCAGATTGTACATTTCGCTAAACATCAAAATTACTGATTGCACGCGGCTGCGGGCCCACTGCTGAGCCTCATAGTGGGGTGCCCCAAACTGATCGTAGGCCATCCTCATGGGAGGTTGCCAGTTCCTTTGGCTTCGCCTTAACGATTGTTCGGTCACTCCCTTGGGGAAGTGACTATTTTGGTATTGAATCTCGAGTTCTTCCCTTGAGGGGGTTACAGTCTCTAAATTATCCCGACTCGGTGCAAAACACGGGCTTAGTGGGTCCAGTGATGAATTTTCCAGAGCCACCCCCTGGGGTGAATGCTCCCCGCGCCCTTTACCCATAGCTCCGCCGGGAGGTACGCTCTGTTGAGGGCCCCTTTGAGAGGTCCCCTCTTGTGGATCTTCCTGAATGGTTGAATTCCCTGGCATGTCGTCTTCCAATGTCCCTTCCCCATCCAACGAGGATGCAGGCCACTCCAAATCCCCCTCTTCCACTCAGGGAATAGGGAGCAAATGATTCCGGTGCCATGTCTTCACCCGACCCTCCGAGTCCTTGATGCGGTAGACCGGAAGGCCGGGCATTTGTGATGCTACCTCGTACACTCCCCCCCTCCATCAGTCAGCCAATTTATGTTTTCCCGGCACTCCCAGGTTACGGAGGAGTACGGCGTCACCGGGTTTAATGTCTCTGTGTTTAATTTTGTGATTGTACCGCCGTTTATTCCCGGCGTTCAGTTTTTCAGTAGATTTCTCAGCTTGTAAGTAGGCCCGCTGCAGATTCTCTTGCAATCGCTGTACATATCGGAATTGAGTAGTGTTCTGTACCCTCAATCGTATATCCACCGGCAGTCGCTCTTCTCGTCCAAACAAGAGGAAGTATGGAGAGAATCCCGTGGAGTCATGTCGCGTGCAATTGTAGGCATGCACTAGCGATTCCACATGTCGACTCCATTATGTCTTTTCCACCCCCGTTATGTCCAATAACGTGCGGTTGAACCGTTCCGGCAATGCATCCCCTTTGGGGTGGTAGGGGGTAGTTTGAGACTTAGCGATGTGCAAGATTTTCAGCAGTTCTTTTATTAAGTTGCTTTCAAAGTCTCTTCCCTGATCGGAATGAAGTCGTTGAGGGAGCCCGTAATGCATAAAGTACTTTTCCCAGAGCACCTTGGCCACCGTAATGGCTTTCTGATATATGGTTGGGAAGGCCTGGGCGTAGCGGGTATAATGATCTGTGATGACCAGCACATTGCCTATGCCGCGGCTGTCAGGTTCAATGTATAGGAAGTCCATACACACTAAGTCCATAGGCCCTGTGCTTTTTAAGTGGCCCATTGGGGCGGCCCTGGTGGGCAATGTCTTTCGATGAATACACCGCACACACCGTCGACAGTGATGCTCTACTGCTTCTCTCATTTTGGAGATAGAGAGATGTGCCTAAAGGAGGAACCAAAGGTCCCTTCTAAGAGGCGCACAGCAAACCCTTATAGTATAATGTGGTTAGGGGTGAATAAAAATGTACATAAAAAAAAAAATGAAAAAAAAAAGTTTATTAAATATCTTTGTTTAAATCGTGTTGTGTAGTGTGATGTGTTTGACACGGATAAAAATAGACTGGTTAAGTCTATTGTACTACTCAGTTACCCTAGTCACTGCCAATGGTGAACAATGCTAAATAGATAATTTGTACAAATGTAGCGCTCATAGGAGAGCTACCAGAGTGTGAAAGGTTACTGCTTGCAGCTGATCACTGAGTCCAGGCTAAATGGTGTATACCAGTTGCTATCTGGGCTAACCTCACATAGGTGACCTGAGTATGCAGGGGATATCTACTAACAAAAATAGCCCGAAGTTAAAGGCTCTCAATGGGCTGAACACTGCGCATGTGTCATGGATGTAGTCACAGTAGGATCCTAAAAGCATACACACAGCCAAATGGGTAAGTAGAATGGCTGTGACCTACAAGCAGTGTCTTAATCTGTAGGGCTGTCAGAAAGTATGCTGTAATGTTCAGTTACTATGTAGCATCAGGACAAGTGACATATACTGTAGTATTCTGCACAGTGGTGCTATTTTTATTGTTAGAGAGATTCTTCACTGCGCATATGTCACAGTGTACTTGTGTGGATCAATACCATGCGCGTCGGAGCAGAGTTGAGCAAGTAAGATATGAAGCTCTACGGAGGAAGTTTTAACCCTGGAGCCAGTATACTCTCAAAACAGGACAAAAGGCTAGTATAACAGTGTTTTTGAGTGCCCTTTCTCAGTGCTTCATACCAGGGCAGCTGTTCTAATGTTATCCTCTTAGCACATGTAGTGGCTGCCAGATATAGTTTGAGTGGATCGGATACCCAGCTACATATAGTTAAGTGCTGGATCTTAGGCAGGGGAGGTGTGTATGCTTCCTCTGTACATAGTAAGAATCTCCACTGAAAACGGGTCAGGTTTTCGCTACGGGTATATACAGTTTTAACCCTGGAGCCAGTATACTCTCAAAACAGGACAAAAGGCTAGTATAACAGTGTTTTTGAGTGCCCTTTCTCAGTGCTTCATACCAGGGTAGCTGTTCTAATGTTATCCTCTTAGCACATGTAGTGGCTGCCAGATATAGTTTGAGTGGATCGGATACCCAGCTACATATAGTTAAGTGCTGGATCTTAGGCAGGGGAGGTGTGTATGCTTCCCCGGTACATAGTAAGAATCTCCACTGAAAACGGGTCAGGTTTTCGCTACAGGTATATACAGTGTGGGGTGTCCCCCTCTGTGTGTTAACATATACCTGCAGTGTACATTTAAACTTCATTGAGAATCATATAGCAGCATTACTGATAGAGGAGCAGACCTTTTCAGCAGCCCCTGGAGCCGCAGTTTACAAGAATTGATATCGGCAGAAATACCCGGTGTGTTGTCCCGCCCGCTGTGACGCACTTCCGAACGCCAACGAAGGAGAGTCACGTGTGGTGGAGGGAAGCTTCGCCATCATCGGCAGTGGATGTAGGAAGCTCCCACAGGCATCTACACGTGGCGCGTGTCCACCAGCACTATCCGTCGGACATCTACACTATCCTTACCTGCGCTTGTTCTAGGGACCTGCTGTAAGTAGGATTCCGGTTTTTACACACCGGATCCTAGACCTGCTCGTCACCAGTTACCTGCATTTTATTATATTCATTAAATAATCTTTAATAATAGTCAGCCTATTGTTTATTGTTTAGTATTGTTTGTGTATGTTTGTCTATGTCTATGTGTTTTTTGTCTTAATCACACAGTGTTACACTATGATCTTATTCTCTTGTCTCCCCTGCATGTTATAATATTTCTGCTGCTGAGGAACCTGCTGTCCACTGGACCAGATCAACATCCATTGGATATTCCTAATCATCCATTGAACTTTTATATCTCCCATTTGGACTTTAAGGCGCCGGTCTGTATTGTTTTTCATTTTATCCTTGTATGCTAAGCCATGTTTTGCTTTTTTTATTTTTTACAGAGAAATGGCTGTGTACCACATGGTCCTTAATATTGGCTGATCGTCTCCATACGACTGACGGGCGATTTTTCAGGACCAATTTCAGGTCATTGTCATTAATCAGTATATGCCAATGCTTGGACAGGATACTATTAATATCTCTCCACTGGTTGTGGTATGTCGTGATGCACCTAATTTCTTTCATATATGATTTCTCTTGTATCTTAGTTTTAAGGAGATCATGGCGTGTGGTGTTGATAGCCCGATGGTACGCTGTCTTCAATTGTCGTTTCGAGTATCCCCTCGCAAGGAAATTGTCCCTCATTTCCATACTTTGCCTTTTGAAGGTTTGAGTATCTGAACAATTCCTTCTAAGGCGCAAGTATTGGCCTGTGGGGATACCTCTAATGAGAGGTTGAGGATGAAAACTATCAGCTTTCAAATAGCTGTTAGTGGCAGTTTTTTTCTTGAAATTGCTTGTGGATAGATATCCATCATCATTTACAGTGATACGCAGGTCCAGGAACGTGATTTCTGTTGCACTTATCTCCGAAGTGAGCTTTAGATTGTGATCATTAGAATTGAGTACGCACAAAAAAGTTTCTAGCTCCTTTTTGGAGCCTCTCAAAAGTAATAGGATGTCATCTATGTAGCGAATCCAAAGGTCTACACGGTCGGTGTATAGTGACATACCTTCGGAGAAGACACTGACCTCCTCCCACCAACCTAGATAAAGGTTGGCGTACGTAGGGGCACACGTAGTCCCCATGGCTGTGCCTTGTATTTGGAGGTAGTACTTCGAGTTAAACAAAAAGTAATTGTGTTTTAGTACAAATTTCAATAGCTCTACAACAAATTGATTGTGATCAGAGAAGAGGCGGCTGCGGGATGAGAGAAAATGTTTGACTGCCATTAGACCAATGTCATGTTTTATGCTAGTGTACAGGGATTCAACATCGAAGCTCACTAATAAGGTGTCAGGTGTAACCTGTATCCCTTCCAGTCTATTCAGGACATCCTTTGTGTCCTGTACAAAGGATGGCAAAGCTGTTACAAATTTTCTCAACACTTTGTCAATATAGATACTGGAATTTTCGGTGAGGGAACCGATTCCAGAGACTATCGGTCTACCTGGAGGTTTAATAATGCTCTTATGTATTTTGGGGATACTGTAGAAGGTGGCGATGGTGGGTTGTTTTGGTGTCAAAAACTCATGTTCTTTGGTTGTTATCACCTTTGTTGTTATACCCATTTCCAGTATCTCATCCAGAGCTTTTTGAAATATCTCAGTAGGATCTTTTGGGAGAATCCTGTAGCATTGTTTGTCTCTTAGTAGTCTATGATTCTCAGCTAAATAGTCCTCAGTTCTTAGTATCACTAGGTTGCCTCCTTTGTCTGCTGGTTTGATTGTTATTTCAGACATTTCTTTTATCTCTTTCAGTGCATTAAGTTCCTGTTGACTCAGATTGTTTTTTGTTTTTTGTCGACTTTAGACCCTCCAGATCTCTGGTGACTAAGTTGAGGAAAGTGGAGATATTGGCGCATGTATCTTGATGAGGGGTGAAGCGACTTTGTGGTTTAAGAGTGGTGGGTGGTCCATCACCCGGGTTTTTTTCCCCTTCGTCAAGGAGGTCCATTAAATCGGTAAGGAGTCCCTGATCTTGGGTTTGTAAGAGTTCTTTGAACTCATAAGGTGGCATGTTACGTTCTCTCTGTTTGAAATATTTGTGCAATAACATTTTGCGGGCAAAGAGATTGACATCCTTTACCGATTCAAAAAGATCGAAATTATTTGTGGGGACATAGGAGAGGCCTTTCTCCAAAAGGCTAACTTGTGCATCTGTCAGGGTCACTTTGAAAGGTTGATAACCTTGCCCTGATTGTCTGTGATGTTGTTATTTATTAATGTCTCCTTTTCCTTTGTCTTCTGTGATTGGACCACCTGCCCCTTCTCTCTTCCTCTCCAATATCCCTCCTCTCCGTGTCTTTCGGGTCCATAGTCTATTGCGTCCTGGGCCTGGTCTAAAAAATGAGTTTCTGCCTGTGTTGTAGTTTTTTCTTTGCTTGTTTTTGACCTTGTCATGACTTTATTTTGGTAGCTACAGCTTTCGTCAGTCTCAGACATATCCCAGTCAGTGGATGAATCGCTATGTTCTTGCATTTTGGCCTTTTCCGCTTGGAAGTGGTGTCGGTAAATCTTACCCCTAGCGAAATCTCCACTGTCTCTAAGGTACTTAGTGTGTTTCCTTTCTTTAATTCCTTTGACGTATTGGTCGGTTGTTTTTTGAAGGATATTTTCAAATTTCTCAAAATTAGGAGATTCCTTCCACTGAGATGCTTCTTTTTTATTTTTCTCCACCTCAAAGTTAACCTTTTTAAGCTCAATAAGTTCATTATCAATGAGTAAAGTCATTAGGTCATGAGAGCATTTGCTTATTATGTCATCTCATTTTTTAATGAAAGCATCCTGTTGGTTGTGATACAATGGTGAGAGATTGACTCTCAGACCTCTCGGTATCATCTAGTTTTTTTCGTACTTTTGTAGGCTACAGACCTCCCACCATAGGCGTGATTGCTTTTTGTATAATCGCTCTATATTTTGAAAATACAGTTTTATATTGTTGACAGTGGGTTCTTCTTGAGGAGTATGTGTGACAGAAAAGATGTTTTCTGAGTCAGCTTCCCAGTCGTTAAAATCCAAAGTCCTGGATAGGAAGCCTGCCATTATATATATATATGGCTATAACACTAAATGAGTGAAGGGGGGAGCTGAGGTGGAAAGCAGGATAGAGAGGACCTGCGGGTAGATACGAGTACTGTGGAGAGGAACCTCGCTCAAAAACCCCTAGATGGTATTAGCGTGCTGCCAAGGGAGTGTAGGTATAGAGATAGAGAGATGTGCCTAAAGGAGGCACCAAAGGTCCCTTCTAAGAGGCGCACAGCAAACCCTTATAGTATAATGTGGTCAGGGGTGAATAAAAATGTACATAAAAATAAAAAAAGTTTATTAAATATCTTCGTTAAAATCGTGTTGTGTAGTATGATGTGTATGACACGGATAAAAAATAGACTGGTTAAGTCTATGGTACTACTCAGTTACCCTAGTTACTGCCAATGCTAAATAGATAGTTTGTACAAACGTAGCGCTCATAGGAGAGCTACCAGAGTGTGAAAGGTTACTGCTTGCAGCTGATCACTGATTCCAGGCTAAATGGTGTATACCAGTTGCTATCTGGGCTAACCTCACATAAGTGACCTGAGTATGCAGGGGATATCTACTAACAAAAATAGCCCAAAGGTAAAGGCTCTCAATGGGCTGAACACTGCGCATGTGTCATGGATGTAGTCACGGTAGGATCCTAAAAGCATACACACAGCCAAATGGGTAAGTAGAATGGCTGTGACCTACAAGCAGTGTCTTAATCTGTAGGGCTGTCAGAAAGTATGCTGTAATGTTCAGTTACTATGTAGCATCAGGACAAGTGGACATATAGTATTCTGCACAGTGGTGCTATTTTTATTGTTAGAGAGATTCTTCACTGCGCATATGTCACAGTGTACTTGTGTGGATCAATACCATGCGCGTCGGAGCAGAGTTGAGCAAGTAAGATATGAAGCTCTACGGAGGAAGTTTTAACCCTGGAGCCAGTATACTCTCAAAACAGGACAAAAGGCTAGTATAACAGTGTTTTTGAGTGCCCTTTCTCAGTGCTTCATACCAGGGTAGCTGTTCTAATGTTATCCTCTTAGCACATGTAGTGGCTGCCAGATATAGTTTGAGTGGATCGGATACCCAGCTACATATAGTTAAGTGCTGGATCTTAGGCAGGGGAGGTGTGTATGCTTCCCCGGTACATAGTAAGAATCTCCACTGAAAACGGGTCAGGTTTTCGCTACAGGTATATACAGTGTGGGGTGTCCCCCTCTGTGTGTTAACATATACCTGCAGTGTACATTTAAACTTCATTGAGAATCATATAGCAGCATTACGGATAGAGGAGCAGACCTTTTCAGCAGCCCCTGGAGCCGCAGTTTACAAGAATTGATATCGGCAGAAATACCCGGTGTGTTGTCCCGCCCGCTGTGACGCACTTCCGAACGCCAACGAAGGAGAGTCACGTGTGGTGGAGGGAAGCTTCGCCATCATCGGCAGTGGATGTAGGAAGCTCCCACAGGCATCTACACGTGGCGCGTGTCCACCAGCACTATCCGTCGGACATCTACACTATCCTTACCTGCGCTTGTTCTAGGGACCTGCTGTAAGTAGGATTCCGGTTTTTACACACCGGATCCTAGACCTGCTCGTCACCAGTTACCTGCATTTTATTATATTCATTAAATAATCTTTAATAATAGTCAGCCTATTGTTTATTGTTTAGTATTGTTTGTGTATGTTTGTCTATGTCTATGTGTTTTTTGTCTTAATCACACAGTGTTACACTATGATCTTATTCTCTTGTCTCCCCTGCATGTTATAATATTTCTGCTGCTGAGGAACCTGCTGTCCACTGGACCAGATCAACATCCATTGGATATTCCTAATCATCCATTGAACTTTTATATCTCCCATTTGGACTTTAAGGCGCCGGTCTGTATTGTTTTTCATTTTATCCTTGTATGCTAAGCCATGTTTTGCTTTTTTTATTTTTTACAGAGAAATGGCTGTGTACCACATGGTCCTTAATATTGGCTGATCGTCTCCATACGACTGACGGGCGATTTTTCAGGACCAATTTCAGGTCATTGTCATTAATCAGTATATGCCAATGCTTGGACAGGATACTATTAATATCTCTCCACTGGTTGTGGTATGTCGTGATGCACCTAATTTCTTTCATATATGATTTCTCTTGTATCTTAGTTTTAAGGAGATCATGGCGTGTGGTGTTGATAGCCCGATGGTACGCTGTCTTCAATTGTCGTTTCGAGTATCCCCTCGCAAGGAAATTGTTCCTCATTTCCATACTTTGCCTTTTGAAGGTTTGAGTATCTGAACAATTCCTTCTAAGGCGCAAGTATTGGCCTGTGGGGATACCTCTAATGAGAGGTTGAGGATGAAAACTATCAGCTTTCAAATAGCTGTTAGTGGCAGTTTTTTTCTTGAAATTGCTTGTGGATAGATATCCATCATCATTTACAGTGATACGCAGGTCCAGGAACGTGATTTCTGTTGCACTTATCTCCGAAGTGAGCTTTAGATTGTGATCATTAGAATTGAGTACGCACAAAAAAGTTTCTAGCTCCTTTTTGGAGCCTCTCAAAAGTAATAGGATGTCATCTATGTAGCGAATCCAAAGGTCTACACGGTCGGTGTATAGTGACATACCTTCGGAGAAGACACTGACCTCCTCCCACCAACCTAGATAAAGGTTGGCGTACGTAGGGGCACACGTAGTCCCCATGGCTGTGCCTTGTATTTGGAGGTAGTACTTCGAGTTAAACAAAAAGTAATTGTGTTTTAGTACAAATTTCAATAGCTCTACAACAAATTGATTGTGATCAGAGAAGAGGCGGCTGCGGGATGAGAGAAAATGTTTGACTGCCATTAGACCAATGTCATGTTTTATGCTAGTGTACAGGGATTCAACATCGAAGCTCACTAATAAGGTGTCAGGTGTAACCTGTATCCCTTCCAGTCTATTCAGGACATCCTTTGTGTCCTGTACAAAGGATGGCAAAGCTGTTACAAATTTTCTCAACACTTTGTCAATATAGATACTGGAATTTTCGGTGAGGGAACCGATTCCAGAGACTATCGGTCTACCTGGAGGTTTAATAATGCTCTTATGTATTTTGGGGATACTGTAGAAGGTGGCGATGGTGGGTTGTTTTGGTGTCAAAAACTCATGTTCTTTGGTTGTTATCACCTTTGTTGTTATACCCATTTCCAGTATCTCATCCAGAGCTTTTTGAAATATCTCAGTAGGATCTTTTGGGAGAATCCTGTAGCATTGTTTGTCTCTTAGTAGTCTATGATTCTCAGCTAAATAGTCCTCAGTTCTTAGTATCACTAGGTTGCCTCCTTTGTCTGCTGGTTTGATTGTTATTTCAGACATTTCTTTTATCTCTTTCAGTGCATTAAGTTCCTGTTGACTCAGATTGTTTTTTGTTTTTTGTCGACTTTAGACCCTCCAGATCTCTGGTGACTAAGTTGAGGAAAGTGGAGATATTGGCGCATGTATCTTGATGAGGGGTGAAGCGACTTTGTGGTTTAAGAGTGGTGGGTGGTCCATCACCCGGGTTTTTTTCCCCTTCGTCAAGGAGGTCCATTAAATCGGTAAGGAGTCCCTGATCTTGGGTTTGTAAGAGTTCTTTGAACTCATAAGGTGGCATGTTACGTTCTCTCTGTTTGAAATATTTGTGCAATAACATTTTGCGGGCAAAGAGATTGACATCCTTTACCGATTCAAAAAGATCGAAATTATTTGTGGGGACATAGGAGAGGCCTTTCTCCAAAAGGCTAACTTGTGCATCTGTCAGGGTCACTTTGAAAGGTTGATAACCTTGCCCTGATTGTCTGTGATGTTGTTATTTATTAATGTCTCCTTTTCCTTTGTCTTCTGTGATTGGACCACCTGCCCCTTCTCTCTTCCTCTCCAATATCCCTCCTCTCCGTGTCTTTCGGGTCCATAGTCTATTGCGTCCTGGGCCTGGTCTAAAAAATGAGTTTCTGCCTGTGTTGTAGTTTTTTCTTTGCTTGTTTTTGACCTTGTCATGACTTTATTTTGGTAGCTACAGCTTTCGTCAGTCTCAGACATATCCCAGTCAGTGGATGAATCGCTATGTTCTTGCATTTTGGCCTTTTCCGCTTGGAAGTGGTGTCGGTAAATCTTACCCCTAGCGAAATCTCCACTGTCTCTAAGGTACTTAGTGTGTTTCCTTTCTTTAATTCCTTTGACGTATTGGTCGGTTGTTTTTTGAAGGATATTTTCAAATTTCTCAAAATTAGGAGATTCCTTCCACTGAGATGCTTCTTTTTTATTTTTCTCCACCTCAAAGTTAACCTTTTTAAGCTCAATAAGTTCATTATCAATGAGTAAAGTCATTAGGTCATGAGAGCATTTGCTTATTATGTCATCTCATTTTTTAATGAAAGCATCCTGTTGGTTGTGATACAATGGTGAGAGATTGACTCTCAGACCTCTCGGTATCATCTAGTTTTTTTCGTACTTTTGTAGGCTACAGACCTCCCACCATAGGCGTGATTGCTTTTTGTATAATCGCTCTATATTTTGAAAATACAGTTTTATATTGTTGACAGTGGGTTCTTCTTGAGGAGTATGTGTGACAGAAAAGATGTTTTCTGAGTCAGCTTCCCAGTCGTTAAAATCCAAAGTCCTGGATAGGAAGCCTGCCATTATATATATATATGGCTATAACACTAAATGAGTGAAGGGGGGAGCTGAGGTGGAAAGCAGGATAGAGAGGACCTGCGGGTAGATACGAGTACTGTGGAGAGGAACCTCGCTCAAAAACCCCTAGATGGTATTAGCGTGCTGCCAAGGGAGTGTAGGTATAGAGATAGAGAGATGTGCCTAAAGGAGGCACCAAAGGTCCCTTCTAAGAGGCGCACAGCAAACCCTTATAGTATAATGTGGTCAGGGGTGAATAAAAATGTACATAAAAATAAAAAAAGTTTATTAAATATCTTCGTTAAAATCGTGTTGTGTAGTATGATGTGTATGACACGGATAAAAAATAGACTGGTTAAGTCTATGGTACTACTCAGTTACCCTAGTTACTGCCAATGCTAAATAGATAGTTTGTACAAACGTAGCGCTCATAGGAGAGCTACCAGAGTGTGAAAGGTTACTGCTTGCAGCTGATCACTGATTCCAGGCTAAATGGTGTATACCAGTTGCTATCTGGGCTAACCTCACATAAGTGACCTGAGTATGCAGGGGATATCTACTAACAAAAATAGCCCAAAGGTAAAGGCTCTCAATGGGCTGAACACTGCGCATGTGTCATGGATGTAGTCACGGTAGGATCCTAAAAGCATACACACAGCCAAATGGGTAAGTAGAATGGCTGTGACCTACAAGCAGTGTCTTAATCTGTAGGGCTGTCAGAAAGTATGCTGTAATGTTCAGTTACTATGTAGCATCAGGACAAGTGGACATATAGTATTCTGCACAGTGGTGCTATTTTTATTGTTAGAGAGATTCTTCACTGCGCATATGTCACAGTGTACTTGTGTGGATCAATACCATGCGCGTCGGAGCAGAGTTGAGCAAGTAAGATATGAAGCTCTACGGAGGAAGTTTTAACCCTGGAGCCAGTATACTCTCAAAACAGGACAAAAGGCTAGTATAACAGTGTTTTTGAGTGCCCTTTCTCAGTGCTTCATACCAGGGTAGCTGTTCTAATGTTATCCTCTTAGCACATGTAGTGGCTGCCAGATATAGTTTGAGTGGATCGGATACCCAGCTAAATATAGTTAAGTGCTGGATCTTAGGCAGGGGAGGTGTGTATGCTTCCTCTGTACATAGTAAGAATCTCCACTGAAAACGAGTCAGGTTTTCGCTACGGGTATATACAGTGTGGGGTGTCCCCCTCTGTGTGTTAACATATACCTGCAGTGTACATTTAAACTTCATTGAGAATCATATAGCAGCATTACTGATAGAGGAGCAGACCTTTTCAGCAGCCCCTGGAGCCGCAGTGTACAAGAATTGATATCGGCAGAAATACCCGGTGTGTTGTCCCGCCCGCTGTGACGCACTTCTGGACGCCAACGAAGGAGAGTCACGTGTGGTGGAGGGAAGCGTCGCCATCATCGGCAGTGGATGTAGGAAGCTCCCACAGGCATCTACACGTGGCGCGTGTCCACCAGCACTATCCGTCGGACATCTACACTATCCTTACCTGCGCTTGTTCTAGGGACCTGCTGTAAGTAGGATTCCGGTTTTTACACACCGGATCCTAGACCTGCTCGTCACCAGTTACCTGCATTTTATTATATTCATTAAATAATCTTTAATAATAGTCAGCCTATTGTTTATTGTTTAGTATTGTTTGTGTATGTTTGTCTATGTCTATGTGTTTTTTGTCTTAATCACACAGTGTTACACTATGATCTTATTCTCTTGTCTCCCCTGCATGTTATAATATTTCTGCTGCTGAGGAACCTGCTGTCCACTGGACCAGATCAACATCCATTGGATATTCCTAATCATCCATTGAACTTTTATATCTCCCATTTGGACTTTAAGGCGCCGGTCTGTATTGTTTTTCTTTTTATCCTTGTATGCTAAGCCATGTTTTGCTTTTTTTATTTTTTACAGAGAAATGGCTGTGCACCACATGGTCCTTAATATTGGCTGATCGTCTCCATACGACTGACGGGCGATTTTTCAGGACCAATTTCAGGTCATTGTCATTAGTCAGTATATGCCAATGCTTGGACAGGATACTATTAATATCTCTCCACTGGTTGTGGTATGTCGTGATGCACCTAATTTCTTTCATATTTGATTTCTCTTGTATCTTAGTTTTAAGGAGATCATGGCGTGTGGTGTTGATAGCCCGATGGTACGCTGTCTTCAATTGTCGTTTCGAGTATCCCCTCGCAAGGAAATTGTCCCTCATTTCCATACTTTGCCTTTTGAAGGTTTGAGTATCTGAACAATTCCTTCTAAGGCGCAAGTATTGGCCTGTGGGGATACCTCTAATGAGAGGTTGAGGATGAAAACTATCAGCTTTCAAATAGCTGTTAGTGGCAGTTTTTTTCTTGAAATTGCTTGTGGATAGATATCCATCATCATTTACAGTGATACGCAGGTCCAGGAACGTGATTTCTGTTGCACTTATCTCTGAAGTGAGCTTTAGATTGTGATCATTAGAATTGAGTACGCACAAAAAAGTTTCTAGCTCCTTTTTGGAGCCTCTCAAAAGTAATAGGATGTCATCTATGTAGCGAATCCAAAGGTCTACACGGTCGGTGTATAGTGACATACCTTCAAAGAAGACACTGACCTCCTCCCACCAACCTAGATAAAGGTTGGCGTACGTAGGGGCACACGTAGTCCCCATGGCTGTGCCTTGTATTTGGAGGTAGTACTTCGAGTTAAACAAAAAGTAATTGTGTTTTAGTACAAATTCCAATAGCTCTACAACAAATTGATTGTGATCAGAGAAGAGGCGGCTGCGGGATGAGAGAAAATGTTTGACTGCCATTAGACCAATGTCATGTTTTATGCTAGTGTACAGGGATTCAACATCGAAGCTCACTAATAAGGTGTCAGGTGTAACCTGTATCCCTTCCAGTCTATTCAGGACATCCTTTGTGTCCTGTACAAAGGATGGCAAAGCTGTTACAAATTTTCTCAACACTTTGTCAATATAGATACTGGAATTTTTGGTGAGGGAACCGATTCCAGAGACTATCGGTCTACCTGGAGGTTTAATAATGCTCTTATGTATTTTGGGGATACTGTAGAAGGTGGCGATGGTGGGTTGTTTTGGTGTCAAAAACTCATGTTCTTTGGTTGTTATCACCTTTGTTGTTATACCCATTTCCAGTATCTCATCCAGAGCTTTTTGAAATATCTCAGTAGGATCTTTTGGGAGAATCCTGTAGCATTGTTTGTCTCTTAGTAGTCTATGATTCTCAGCTAAATAGTCCTCAGTTCTTAGTATCACTAGGTTGCCTCCTTTGTCTGCTGGTTTGATTGTTATTTCAGACATTTCTTTTATCTCTTTCAGTGCATTAAGTTCCTGTTGACTCAGATTGTTTTTTGTTTTTTGTCGACTTTAGACCCTCCAGATCTCTGGTGACTAAGTTGAGGAAAGTGGAGATATTGGCGCATGTATCTTGATGAGGGGTGAAGCGACTTTGTGGTTTAAGAGTGGTGGGTGGTCCATCACCCGGGTTTTTTTCCCCTTCGTCAAGGAGGTCCATTAAATCGGTAAGGAGTCCCTGATCTTGGGTTTGTAAGAGTTCTTTGAACTCATAAGGTGGCATGTTACGTTCTCTCTGTTTGAAATATTTGTGCAATAACATTTTGCGGGCAAAGAGATTGACATCCTTTACCGATTCAAAAAGATCGAAATTATTTGTGGGGACATAGGAGAGGCCTTTCTCCAAAAGGCTAACTTGTGCATCTGTCAGGGTCACTTTGAAAGGTTGATAACCTTGCCCTGATTGTCTGTGATGTTGTTATTTATTAATGTCTCCTTTTCCTTTGTCTTCTGTGATTGGACCACCTGCCCCTTCTCTCTTCCTCTCCAATATCCCTCCTCTCTGTGTCTTTCGGGTCCATAGTCTATTGCGTCCTGGGCCTGGTCTAAAAAATGAGTTTCTGCCTGTGTTGTAGTTTTTTCTTTGCTTGTTTTTGACCTTGTCATGACTTTATTTTGGTAGCTACAGCTTTCGTCAGTCTCAGACATATCCCAGTCAGTGGATGAATCGCTATGTTTTTGCATTTTGGCCTTTTCCGCTTGAAAGTGGTGTCGGTAAATCTTACCCCTAGCGAAATCTCCACTGTCTCTAAGGTACTTAGTGTGTTTCCTTTCTTTAATTCCTTTGACGTATTGGTCGGTTGTTTTTTGAAGGATATTTTCAAATTTCTCAAAATTAGGAGATTCCTTCCACTGAGATGCTTCTTTTTTATTTTTCTCCACCTCAAAGTTAACCTTTTTAAGCTCAATAAGTTCATTATCAATGAGTAAAGTCATTAGGTCATGAGAGCATTTGCTTATTATGTCATCTCATTTTTTAATGAAAGCATCCTGTTGGTTGTGATACAATGGTGAGAGATTGACTCTCAGACCTCTCGGTATCATCTAGTTTTTTTCGTACTTTTGTAGGCTACAGACCTCCCACCATAGGCGTGATTGCTTTTTGTATAATCGCTCTATATTTTGAAAATACAGTTTTATATTGTTGACAGTGGGTTCTTCTTGAGGAGTATGTGTGACAGAAAAGATGTTTTCTGAGTCAGCTTCCCAGTCGTTAAAATCCAAAGTCCTGGATAGGAAGCCTGCCATTATATATATATATGGCTATAACACTAAATGAGTGAAGGGGGGAGCTGAGGTGGAAAGCAGGATAGAGAGGACCTGCGGGTAGATACGAGTACTGTGGAGAGGAACCTCGCTCAAAAACCCCTAGATGGTATTAGCGTGCTGCCAAGGGAGTGTAGGTATAGAGATAGAGAGATGTGCCTAAAGGAGGCACCAAAGGTCCCTTCTAAGAGGCGCACAGCAAACCCTTATAGTATAATGTGGTCAGGGGTGAATAAAAATGTACATAAAAATAAAAAAAGTTTATTAAATATCTTCGTTAAAATCGTGTTGTGTAGTATAATGTGTATGACACGGATAAAAAATAGACTGGTTAAGTCTATGGTACTACTCAGTTACCCTAGTTACTGCCAATGGTGAACAATGCTAAATAGATAGTTTGTACAAACGTAGCGCTCATAGGAGAGCTACCAGAGTGTGAAAGGTTACTGCTTGCAGCTGATCACTGATTCCAGGCTAAATGGTGTATACCAGTTGCTATCTGGGCTAACCTCACATAGGTGACCTGAGTATGCAGGGGATATCTACTAACAAAAATAGCCCAAAGGTAAAGGCTCTCAATGGGCTGAACACTGCGCATGTGTCATGGATGTAGTCACGGTAGGATCCTAAAAGCATACACACAGCCAAATGGGTAAGTAGAATGGCTGTGACCTACAAGCAGTGTCTTAATCTGTAGGGCTGTCAGAAAGTATGCTGTAATGTTCAGTTACTATGTAGCATCAGAACAAGTGGACATATAGTATTCTGCACAGTGGTGCTATTTTTATTGTTAGAGAGATTCTTCACTGCGCATATGTCACAGTGTACTTGTGTGGATCAATACCATGTGCGTCGGAGCAGAGTTGAGCAAGTAAGATATGAAGCTCTACGGAGGAAGTTTTAACCCTGGAGCCAGTATACTCTCAAAACAGGACAAAAGGCTAGTATAACAGTGTTTTTGAGTGCCCTTTCTCAGTGCTTCATACCAGGGTAGCTGTTCTAATGTTATCCTCTTAGCACATGTAGTGGCTGCCAGATATAGTTTGAGTGGATCGGATACCCAGCTACATATAGTTAAGTGCTGGATCTTAGGCAGGGGAGGTGTGTATGCTTCCTCTGTACATAGTAAGAATCTCCACTGAAAACGGGTCAGGTTTTCGGTACGGGTATATACAGTTTTAACCCTGGAGCCAGTATACTCTCAAAACAGGACAAAAGGCTAGTATAACAGTGTTTTTGAGTGCCCTTTCTCAGTGCTTCATACCAGGGTAGCTGTTCTAATGTTATCCTCTTAGCACATGTAGTGGCTGCCAGATATAGTTTGAGTGGATCGGATACCCAGCTAAATATAGTTAAGTGCTGGATCTTAGGCAGGGGAGGTGTGTATGCTTCCTCGGTATATAGTAAGAATCTCCACTGAAAACGAGTCAGGTTTTCGCTACGGGTATATACAGTGTGGGGTGTCCCCCTCTGTGTGTTAACATATACTTGCAGTGTACATTTAAACTGCAGGTCCTCTCTATCCTGCTTTCCACCTCAGCTCCCCCCTTCACTCATTTAGTGTTATAGCCATATATATATAATGGCAGGCTTCCTATCCAGGACTATGGATTTTAACGACTGGGAAGCTGACTCAGAAAACATCTTTTCTGTCACACATACTCCTCAGAAGAACCCACTGTCAACAATATAAAACTGTATTTTCAAAATATGGAGCGATTATACAAAAAGCAATCACGCCTATGGTGGGAGATCTGTAGCCTACAATAGTATGAAAAAAACAAGATGATACCGAGAGGTCTGAGAGTCAATCTCTCACCATCGTATTACAACCAACAGGATGCTTTCATTAAAAAATGGGATGACATAATAAGCAAATGCTCTCATGACCTAATGACTTTACTCATTGATAATGAACTTATTGAGCTTAAAAAGGTTAACTTTGAGGTGGAGAAAAACAAAAAAGAAGCATCTCAGTGGAAGGAATCTCCTAATTTTGAGAAATTTGAAAATATCCTTCAAAAAACAACCGACCAATACGTCAAAGGAATTAAAGAAAGGAAACACACTAAGTACCTTAGAGACAGTGGAGATTTCGCTAGGGGTAAGATTTACCGACACCACTTCCAAGCGGAAAAGGCCAAAATGCAAGAACATAGCGATTCATCCACTGACTGGGATATGTCTGAGACTGACGAAAGCTGTAGCTACCAAAATAAAGTCATGACAAGGTCAAAAACAAGCAAAGAGAAAACTACAACACAGGCAGAAACTCATTTTTTAGACCAGGCCCATGACGCAATAGACCATGGACCCGAAAGACACGGAGAGGAGGGATATTGGAGAGGAAGAGAGAAGGGGCAGGTGGTCCAATCACAGAAGACAAAGGAAAAGGAGACATTAATAAATAACAACATCACAGACAATCAGGGCAAGGTTATCAACCTTTCAAAGTGACCCTGACAGATGCACAAGTTAGCCTTTTGGAGAAAGGCCTCTCCTATGTCCCCACAAATAATTTCGATCTTTTTGAATTTGTAAAGGATGTCAATCTCTTTGCCCGCAAAATGTTATTGCACAAATATTTCAAACAGAGAGAACGTAACATGCCACCTTATGAGTTCAAAGAACTCTTACAAACCCAAGATCAGGGACTCCTTACCGATTTAATGGACCTCCTTGACGAAGGGGAAAAAAACCCGGGTGATGGACCACTCACCACTCTTAAACCACAAAGTCTCTTCACCCCTCATCAAGATACATGCGCCAATATCTCCACTTTCCTCAACTTAGTCACCAGAGATCTGGAGGGTCTAAAGTCGACAAAAAAACAAAACAATCTGAGTCAACAGGAACTTAATGCACTGAAAGAGATAAAAGAAATGTCTGAAATAACAATCAAACCAGCAGACAAAGGAGGCAACCTAGTGATACTAAGAACTGAGGACTATTTAGCTGAGAATCATAGACTACTAAGAGACAAACAATGCTACAGGATTCTCCCAAAAGATCCTACTGAGATATTTCAAAAAACTCTGGATGAGATACTGGAAATGGGTATAACAACAAAGGTGACAACAACCAAAGAACGTGAGTTTTTGACACCAAAACAACCCACCATCGCCACCTTCTACAGTATCCCCAAAATACATAAGAGCATTATTAAACCTCCAGGTAGACCGATAGTCTCTGGAATCGGTTCCATCACTGAAAATTCCAGTATCTATATTGACAAAGTGTTGAGAAAATTTGTAACAGCTTTGCCATCCTTTGTACAGGACACAAAGGATGTCCTGAATAGACTAGAAGGGATACAGGTTACACCTGACACCTTATTAGTGAGCTTCGATGTTGAATCCCTGTACACTAGCATAAAACATGACATTGGTCTAATGGCAGTCAAACATTTTCTCTCATCCCGCAGCCGCCTCTTCTCTGATCACAATCAATTTGTTGTAGAGCTATTGGAATTTGTACTAAAACACAATTACTTTTTGTTTAACTCGAAGTACTACCTCCAAATACAAGGCACAGCCATGGGGACTACGTGTGCCCCTACGTACGCCAACCTTTATCTAGGTTGGTGGGAGGAGGTCAGTGTCTTCTCCTAAGGTATGTCACTATACACCGACCGTGTAGACCTTTGGATTCGCTACATAGATGACATCCTATTACTTTTGAGAGGCTCCAAAAAGGAGCTAGAAACTTTTTTGTGCGTACTCAATTCTAATGATCACAATCTAAAGCTCACTTCGGAGATAAGTGCACCAGAAATCACGTTCCTGGACCTGCGTATCACTGTAAATGATGATGGATATCTATCCACAAGCAATTTCAAGAAAAGAACTGCCACTAACAGCAATTTGAAAGCTGATAGTTTTCATCCTCAACATCTCATTAGAGGTATCCCCACAGGCTAATACTTGCGCCTTAGAAGGAATTGTTCAGATACTCAAACCTTCAAAAGGCAAAGTATGGAAATGAGGGACAATTTCCTTGCGAGGGGATACTCGAAATGACAATTGAAGACAGCGTACCATCGGGCTATCAACACCACAAGCCATGATCTCCTTAAAACTAAGATACAAGAGAAATCAAATATGAAAGAAATTAGGTGCATCACGACATACCACAACCAGTGGAGAGATATTAATAGTATCCTGTCCAAGCATTGGCATATACTGACTAATGACAATGACCTGAAATTGGTCCTGAAAAATCGCCCGTCAGTCGTATGGAGACGATCAGCCAATATCAAGGACCATGTGGTGCACAGCCATTTCTCTGTAAAAAATAAAAAAAGCAAAACATGGCTTAGCATACAAGGATATTACAAATGTCATGGCTGCAAAGCTGCACCTATATGAAGGAAAGTAAACAGTTTACTAACACTGGGGATACAAAGACATTCAAGATTAAACAATTCATGAATTGCAAAAGCTCAGGTATCATCTATCTTATCACCTGCATATGTGGTAAGAAGTATGTTGGTAAAACCAAACGAGAACTGAGACGCAGGGTTTTGGAACACATTGGAGCCATAAGAAATTCACTGGACACCCCTGTCTCTCGCCACGTCAGAGAATTCCATGCAGGACAGATCAATACCCTGACATTCCAAGGAATAGACCACATACCACCCAGTATCCGCAGAGGAAACTGGGACAAAAAGCTATTGCAATGTGAAGCCAGATGGATTTATCTTCTTAATACACACTATCCATCTGGTATGAATGAGGGCTTTGTGTTCACTCCTTTCCTCTAACATCTTTAAACTTAGTAGACAGGTTTTCTATGTATTGCGCTACTTATAGACAGTGTGTGTATTTCTTAAGTGTATCATCATGGTCAGGATGACTTTTAAATACATTTCACTTGTGGGATGCAGTACCTCTGCACCACCACTATCACTCTCGGCAATTAGGCGTCCCGCGGCTACCATGGCAACCACCGGGTATAAAGGGGCCGCAAGGGCCGCAGACACGCCCACCCCGGAAGGAGTCGCAAGAAGCGACGAAACATGCCGCATGTCGGGTCTTTGCCGACACAGTACTACCAGATTATCACCTAGCACGATTGATTAATTTACTAATGGTATCTACACTTGAAACTTGCACTCTGAACAATGCTCATGGCTACTATCCTTGATTTTAAACACCCATTTAAACACCCATTTAAACACCCATTTAAAGAGGTGTTTATAACTTTTCTTGCAGCGCTTTGATCACACTGTGAACAGAGGAGGTTTGGAAAGGTCTCTGACCCTATCTGCAGCAAGCCTGCACTGTGCAGTGTGACATCGCGATCTTGTCCAGTACTGCAGTTTAAATGTACACTGCAGGTATATGTTAACACACAGAGGGGGACACCCCACACTGTATATTCCCGTAGCGAAAACCTGACCCGTTTTCAGTGGAGATTCTTACTATGTACCGAGGAAGCATACACACCTCCCCTGCCTAAGATCCAGCACTTAACTATATGTAGCTGGGTATCCGATCCACTCAAACTATATCTGGCAGCCACTACATGTGCTAAGAGGATAACATTAGAACAGCTACCCTGGTATGAAGCACTGAGAAAGGGCACTCAAAAACACTGTTATACTAGCCTTTTGTCCTGTTTTGAGAGTATACTGGCTCCAGGGTTAAAACTTCCTCCGTAGAGCTTCATATCTTACTTGCTCAACTCTGCTCCGACACGCATGGTATTGATCCACACAAGTACACTGTGACATACAGTATGCGCAGTAAAGAATCTCTCTAACAATAAAAATAGCACCACTGTGCAGAATACTATATGTCCACTTGTCCTGATGCTACATAGTAACTGAACATTACAGAATACTTTCTGACAGCCCTACAGATTAAGACACTGCTTGTAGGTCACAGCCATTCTACTTACCCATTTGGCTGTGTGTATGCTTTTAGGATCCTACCGTGACTACATCCATGACACATGCGCAGTGTTCAGCCCATTGAGAGCCTTTACCTTTGGGCTATTTTTGTTAGTAGATATCCCCTGCATACTCAGATCACATATGTGAGGTTAGCCCAGATAGCAACTGGTATACACCATTTAGCCTGGACTCAGTGATCAGCTGCAAGCAGTAACCTTTCACACTCTGGTAGCTCTCCTATGAGCGCTACGTTTGTACAAACTATCTATTTAGCATTGTTCACCATTGGCAGTGACTAGGGTAACTGAGTAGTACCATAGACTTAACCAGTCTATTTTTTATCCGTGTCATACACATCACACTACACAACACGATTTTAACGAAGATATTTAATAAACTTTTTTTATTTTTATGTACATTTTTATTCACCCCTGACTACATTATACTATCAGGGTTTGCTGTGCGCCTCTTAGAAGGGACCTTTGGTGCCTCCTTTTGGCACATCTCTCTATCTCTATACCTACACTCCCTTGGCAGCACCCTAATACCATCTAGGGTTTTTTGAGCGAGGTTCCTCTCCACAGTACCCTTCTCTCATTTTGGGCCAGAAAAATCGATCTCTCACTAGGCCGAAAGTCTTGTCAACTCCCAAATGACCATGTTCATTGTGTAGAGCCCTCAGTATCAAGTACTGTAGTCTTTTGGGTAGTATTAATTGTCTCCTATTTGGGTGATTATGATTCTGTACAGCAGATTGTCTCTTAGTTCGAACTTGTCGGCTTACCGCATTAGTATACCTCCTACATCCCCCGGAGCTTGTCTGAGGAGGGCCGGGCGATTTTGCCGGATAGCATAGCGAATGGCCCGTGCGACCGGGTCTTGCTCTTGGTAGCGTACCATATCTTTCCAGGCTATCATCTTGTCTGGAGTAACGTGCATGCCTGGATGTGCACCCTAGAGAATCAGACACCCTTAATTCTGAGAATGCCACTTGATCATGGATTATGGCAGCGGTACCACATAGCGCTCTTAATCCGGGTCCCGGGATTTCTTCCCATTGGTCTTCATCGGGGGTAGTGGCCAGCCCTGGTAGCCTAGACAGGGCATCAGCTCCAATGTTCAAGGGCCCGGGCTTATATTTCAGGGTGAAATTGTAATTGAACAGGGCAGCAAACCAGCGAAGGCCGGCCGCGTCGAGTTTGGCTGAGGTCATAATATAGGTAAGTGGATTGTTGTCGGTCCGCACCTCGAACGACACACCATACAAATAATCACGAAGCTTGTCAACAATGGCCCACTTGAGGGCCAAGAATTCCAGTTTGTGCACGGGGTAGTTCTGTTCACTGACAGTAAGGCTGTGGCTGATATAAGCTAGTCCCTCTGGATATTTTTGATGCAACACCGCCCCTAGTCCATGAAGACTAGCATCCACATGTAAGATATATGGTTGTTCGGGATTTGCATAGGCCAACACGGGAGCCGCGGTTAAACTTGGTTTTAGGTCCTGGAAGGCTTGTTCGCACTCTGTCGTCCATTTGTCCCCGAAGGGTTGTCGGGCAGGTGTAGCCTTCCGGCCGGTGTCTTCCAGATATATCTTGAGGAGGCCGTTGAGGGCTTTTGCCCGTCGGGAGTACCCCTCCACAAACCTGCGATAATATCCGCAGAACCCCAGGAACGATCGTTACTCCCCTACATTGTCAGGTCAGGGCCAGTTGACGACGGCTTCTATTTTGGCTGGGTCCATAGCGATTCCCTCAGCGGACACTATGTGCCCCACGTAAGTCACCGATGTCCGGCAGAAATGGCATTTATCTAAAGAGAGCTTAAGTCCTTCTTGAGCTAATCGGTGAAGTACCTTCAGGAATCGAGCCTCATGTTCCTCCAAGGTCTTCCCGAAGACTATGATGTCATCCAAATACACGACACATTCTCAGGGGTTCAGGTCCCCTAAGGTCTTCTCCATTAGCCGCTGCAAGGTGGCGGGTGGCACCACATATGCCTTGGGGCATACGGGTGAATTGGTTGAACCCCAAGGGGCAAAGGAACACCGTTTTCTCTTGGTCCTCATGACTCATAGGCACTTGATAGTACCCAGACCGTAGGTCCAACACACTGAACCATTTGCTTCCATGTAGAGCGTCCAGGATTTCTTCTATGTGTGGAAGATTGTACTGTTCCGGTACGGTTCGATTGTTGAGGGTCCGGTAGTCTACACATAACCTCACCATCCCATTCTTCTTGCGCACTACCACGATGGGCGAGGCTTAAGGGCTTCGTGACTCTGTAACGATTCCGGCTTCTTCCATCTCATGGAGGGCCGCGCATACATCTTCAACGTCCCTGGGGGCGAGCCGATGAGAACGTTCCCTGAAGGTCTTGGTATCAGTCATCCGAATGGTGTGTTGGGTGTGTCGGCTACACCCCACATCCATCTCTCCGGTAGAGAATACTGGTCGTCTCTCCTCCAGCTGTACTCGCAGCCGCTCCTTCCAGGTATCCGACAGTCCGGACGAGCCAAAGTCGAAGTCTAGCGGCGCTCCGTGATCTTCCACTCGGGCGGCTTTTACTTGTACGGCCTCATTCAGCGAGCTGACGGGGTAAATCCTCCCTATCCTTTGCCCCGCGTCGATGGGGAAGGGCGAAAGATTTTGGACCATAACATAAATTCAACGGGGGATGGCGGTCGGCCAATCCCGAAATTCCGGTATTAGCCGATATCCTCGGCGGACATCTTCTTCGGGCGTGCTTTAGAGAGAAAAGAGCTGCTCCTCACCTACTCGTTCCGCATATGCACCAGGCGGGTACCCTCTGCGTTTCTCCTGGTAAGAGCCGGGTCAGCCCTGCCCGGCCGCAGAACAGCAGTCCGTGGTCCTCCGCGGGGGCTGGAGGGGAATCCGGATCCACCTGGACCAGTTGTAGCTGTAGGCTGGACATGGGCAGTTCGTTAGTTTCGTGTAGATAGGCCCGGATGACTTGTACAATGTCAGCATTCGTACCCAGGATGATTGGATACTTAGGTGTCTCTTTGGGTTCCGGAGACACCAAGGCGTCCACCTTCATGGGATGCGACTTCCCAGTGTTGAGCTGTTGTATCTCCAAGTCCACGGTCACTATGCCATCAATAGGGTAGTCGTCATTGCTCAGCCCTCTTACTTTGATATGCTCGGCCAATTTCAGGGGACGCTTCTGGAGGTGTCGATCGTAGAATCCTCGATATATGATGGTTACTTGGAATCCTGTATCCAGCAGGGCAGAGGATTAGATACCGTCTACTAGTACTCGGATCAGCGCTACTGGTCCCACGCGGTTACTCTCCTCTTCGGGTTCGCCGCCACTTTGGGTGGAAACAGGGGCTCCGGGGCTGGTCGCGTATACACCACATATCATGGCCTGAGGCGTAAACTTCTTGGGTGACGGGCTCCGGTGGCGAGAGTCCCCCATACGACAATCGTAGGAGATGTGTCCCTTTTTCCCGCATTTATACAGGGAAAAGGGAGACCAAAAAGCGCACCAGCACAAACGGAGCAGGAAGAAACCAGAACAAAAAAATGATTAAAAGGGCACTTTAATGTGGCAAAAGACCCATCCAATGCATTTCGAACGTCGCAGCGTTCTTTTTCAAGGATAAAACACAATGTGATAACATCCATTATATACCCTCTTACCTGTGGGCCATTTCGCGCCAAAAATCAGAACCTGATGACATCATAACAGAGCGACTCAGTGCCGATCTAAGGGCAAAAGGAAGTACCAAAGGCAGTGTGGCCATTTTGGATGTGGGCAAACATAGGAACACAATAACAAAGCTTTATTGACCATTCCAGCAGAACAAAATACATTGCTGCTAACTGGACAAGCATATTTAAACGAAATAAAGCTATATTAAACTAAACTAATGCTTAATAAAGGGTACTATTATATCAAGGAAAAACATGAACAAGGTGGATTAAAAAACTAGCTGTGTTGCAACTAAGTTATATACAAAAAAAAGTTAAAAATAAAAACCTCTAGACATGATTAAAAAAATGTGCAAGAAAAGTAAATTAAAGACATATTACACATACATACTGCATAACACAGATTGTGTACCTAAATCATAGGAACCAGGGAAATACAACCATTATAAAATATGAAGTATTATCCACAAGATACATCAAAGAACAATTTAAGCTTACATATTAGCATAATATTTGCATGATAAGGCATAGGTTCAAAGGTTATAATGACAAGAATATAATGTCCAATATAATGACAATTGTCTTATTTAATCTGTATTACCAACTAATTACACCATAATACGTCTATCACAAAAATGTTTACAAAAAATGTGTTAGTTGCCAGTCAATGTTCAAGCCCATAGGGAAGCGCGTTTGGAGAGTGAAGATCCAATACGCCTCCCTAGGGTCCAGAAGGTTGATATGATCACCTCCTCTAGATTTAGAAATAACTGATTCAATCCCCAAAAAGGAAAAATTATTAATTCCTCCCTGACCACATTCAGTGAAGTGTTTTGAGACTGGATGATTAGTGTCTCTCAATTTTATGAGCCTTAAATGCTCTAACATCCTGACCTTAAGGGCTCTAGTCGTCCTCCCCACATACCTCTTGCCACAACCACATGTTATTAGATAAATCACAAATTGACTTTTACAATTTATAAAACTGTTAATCTTAAATTCCTTATTTGGTAATATATTCACACCATGTGGCGGTGGCAAGGCAAACTGGAAAAAACTTTTGGCAGGCTTCATGTGTTTACATGCACTACAAGAGCCACATTTGAAGGAACCCCTAGTGATAAAAGTTTTTTTGAGACCAGAAGATTTAAGTTCACTTGGTGAAACATGAGATCCAATTGTTCTCGCTCTACGATATACAAAAGTAGGACCAGAATCCACATATTTTTTAAGGACAGGGTCCATGGATAAGACATTCCAATGTTTTGAAATTATAGAGTTTACTTTTCCACTTTGTTTACTAAATTGTGAAATAAAAAGAGGACATTTGTTTTTTAATTCTGTCAGTCCATGTGAGTCCTGTTTAATACCAATTGTCTTAACATTGTTAGCAAGGCGAGAATCTCCAATTGGATGTGTGGGCAACAATGATGCTCTCTCTGTATGTAATGCATTTTCAAATGCAATTGCTAAATGTGATTTGGGGTATCCCCTTTCCAAAAATCTCCTTGTAAGCTCCTCAGACTGAGAAAGGAAACCACTCATAGTGGAACAATTCCTTCTCAGTCTGAGGAACTGTCCCCTTGGTATGGCCTTTATGACATGGGATGGGTGGCAGCTGTCCGCCCTAAGAAAGGTGTTCCTGGCATTTTGCTTCCTATAAACATCCGTTTGGATTTTTTTGTCTATGTCTACAAATAATTGTAGATCCAGAAATTCAATGTGATGGAAATGAAAATTTAATGTAAATCTTAGATTATAAAGATTATTATTAAGATAAGATACAAAAGTGTGAAGTGTAGTGACACCCCCCCTAAATAATAATTAGATCGTCCACAAATCTTTTATAAAAAACAATATTGTGACGAAATAAATTAGTGCTCGAATAAATAAAAAGTGCTTCCCACCATCTCATAAATAAGTTCGCAAAATAAGGAGCAAAACTTGTACCCATAGCAGTGCCAATAAGTTGCAAATAAAACTTACCATTAAATGTGAAAAAGTTGTGCGTGAGTAAAAAGTGTATAGCGTCCAAAATAAAAGCCGATTGAAAAATTGATATTTCTGGTATCTCAATAAATTGGCGGACCGCTGCCAAACCATGGTCATGTTGTATTACAGAATACAGAGAGGTAACATCAAGTGTTACCCACAGGTAATCATTACCCCATTTAACATTTTTGATCTGATCAAGAAGATCACCAGAGTCCCGTATAAATGAGGGCAATTTCCTAACAAATGGCTGAAGAAAACCATTAACATATCTTGACAGACCATCTCCCAAAGATCCAATACTAGAGACAATGGGACGACCTGGAGGGTCGACCAATGTCTTGTGGATCTTTGGGAGATGGTGGAAGATAGGAATAATGGGATGAGATGGAATAATGAATTTAACCTCGTCCTTCGACAGAACTTCCATAATAACACCTGAGTCAACCAGTTCTACAAGGAACTCCAAGAATTGCGGTGTGGGGTCGGCGGATAGTACACGATAGGACCGGCCATCATCCAGTTGGCGTAATGCCTCCCTGATGTAACCGTCTCTGCCCTGCACCACCACCGCACCCCCCTTGTCCGCACTCTTAATGACCAATGCAGAATTATTTTTCAAAGATTTTAAAGCTAAACGTTCACTTTGATTCAAATTGTCATGATCTATATAGGATAGGGAAAATCCCTGAGCTAGAAGACGAAGGTCTCTTATAACCAGATTTTCAAACATAGTCAGAAATTGACCCTTGACATGAGTGGGGTAGAACACAGAACTCCTTTTTAGGCCTGAATTCCATTCAGAAAATGTAGGAATATTAACATCATCAACCGTCTGTTCAGATAAAAGATCATTCATATCTTGCAGGGTACAAAAATCATTAAATGTATGTAAAGCAATAGATACCGGAGGAACAGAGTCGGATGAGGGGACATCACTCTCGGTAGCGTGTGATGGCCCCCCATCTAAATCCTCATCTCCGGTCGACCTAGTAACATGGAATAAAATTGTCAAAAAACTTTTTCAAGGATAATTTCCGAACAAACTTATACACATCAATAGTGGTTTCGAACAAATTAAAGTTCATTGAAGGTGAAAATTTTAGGCCTTTATCCAGTAGTGACAACTCTGTAGGAGAGAGAGCAGTTCCTGAAATATTTATAACATTAGATATATCATTCAAAACTTCTTCCTTTTGGAGGCGGACCTGTAGCCCCCTCCTCCTCCCCCCCTCCTCCCTCTTCTGATTCTCTTGTGTCCTTTTGAAATAAAGGGAAAGATTTTGGTTGTTGCTGTTGCTGTCTCTGTTGATTAACATTTTGATAAGAAAAAGCATCCTGGGACCTAGGTGGTTGACCCCAAAAGGTGCGTCCACCCCTCCCTCGCCCCCTGGATGGAGCTCCACGACCACGATGATCATCATTCTCAAATGTATTGACAAAAGATACAGAATGAGAGGTAGAGGCAGTTTCTGCATCTGAAGCATCAGATTCGCCACTCTGATAATCCACATTCTTAGATTTTAAAATGACTTATTGGGAGTAGATTTAAACTGAATGAATGATTTATCTTTGTTATTTGATCTTTCCTGAATAGAATTTATCCTCTGCCAATGGTAAACCTGGTTCTTTTCATAGTCATATCTGTCCCGATCATATTTACTTTGTTTTTTAGACATAATACCACATTCCACATTTTTTACCGTTTTGGAGAGAATAACATCAAATTCCTTAAAGCCCTTTAAACCTTTGAAACTGTATAGGTTTTTTTGCAGTTCTGTGATTTGAATATCAAGCTGATCTTTCTCCTTCATTTTCTGAAACACTATTAACTCCATCAAACGAAAAGAGCAGTCATTGAGGGCTGTCACCCATCTATTTTCAAAATCCACATCCGGAAAACCAAAGGAGGGGGCTTTTTTAACCCTTAGTCCTCTTGGGATCCTTTTACATTTAGCATAGTTCTCCAGGCTTATAATGTTCCACCATAAGCGGTTCTTATGAATCAATAAACTTTCCAATTTTTGAAAGTGGATTTTGAGATCAGAGATGTCAGTGGTATCCAAATCCACAATGTTATCAAACACACGTAAAGCTTGTTTTTTTCTCTGTGTATCATCACAAGTGTTGAAAAAATAAGTATCTGAAATATCTTCTAATTCATCCATATTATCCCCTGGTTCCTCCATACCAATATAATGGAACACAAAGGGGGTACTGAAGCCACAAAAAAGTAACTATAAAAGTGTATAAAAAGCAAAAATATAAAAATTAGGGATCTTCCTTTTAAATTCAAAATTAAGCTCCAAAAAACCTATGCATGTGCGGCTCCAACCTGTATATATTGCAATATGGAAAATAGTTGAAGCGCTCAAATGCAGGTATATCTCAAAATAATAATAAGCCAGACCACTGTACCAGGGTACTAACAATTGATATAGTACCTATTGTGTCATATAATGGGTACTATCCTCCTGAAGACAGGTTGTGTGTGGTGCAACCCACTCACCATCTGTCTCATCGGCAGGTTCCCCTGAAAAATATGCAAATACTCACATCCTGGTAGAGCAGGCAGGCAGGCTGTGCAGCTACTCAATGCAATACAGGGAAAAGGGAGACCAAAAAGCGCACCAGCACAAACGGAGCAGGAAGAAACCAGAACAAAAAAATGATTAAAAGGGCACTTTAATGTGGCAAAAGACCCATCCAATGCATTTCGAACGTCGCAGCGTTCTTTTTCAAGGATAAAACACAATGTGATAACATCCATTATATACCCTCTTACCTGTGGGCCATTTCGCGCCAAAAATCAGAACCTGATGACGTCATTTATAGCAGGACATATCTCGGGAGGTGGTACGGCGGTCATACGGAGGCGAGGTTCGGCCAGTGTATTTCGGTCTCTCTGGGCCTGGTTTATCCGGCGGTTCTTCCTTCTTCTCAGCACCCCCTTTTGGTTTAGGGTTGCTGGCTGCTTTAGACTTCTGTGGGGAGTGAAGCATGAGATTCGTTTCGTGCTCTTTGACTTGCTGAAACAATTTGATAAACGAGGGAGGAGGCCCTCGAGTGAGATTATCGTGAATCATGTTTGCAATAGGGTGAGTAGGACTGGACCCCCGTAGATATAGTTTGTGGAGGTATTCATCCATCTGGGATGCGGCCAAGTATTTATGATGCAGGAGGGGTTCCAGTGAGATTTGCACGCGGTGGATATAGGCAGACAAATCTTCTCCCTCCTTTTGATTGATGGCGTAGTACTTAGTCCACAAGGCCTCATCATCCTCGGTCACACTATAGGCCTCGACTAGAAACTCAATCATCATATGAGCTGTCAGATCGGGGTACTGTTCTCGGTGGATACTGATCAAAGTGGACGCCGGGGGTCTCAAGCACTCCATGAGCCGCTGGCGTTTCACTACGTCTGTACAAGACCATTCTTCCATTACTCCCCAAGTATTCTCCTTCCAAGGGTCTATCCCGTCCTCTCCCATGGGCACAGGTAGAGTCCCCAAGAAGGCCTTTAATTTCCGGTAGCTTTGGGAATGCGTGGCCAGGGTAAGCGCTTCTACTAACGGCGGTAAGCTGGATGGAGTGGTTAACTGGTCTATCTTATCATTGAGTTTCTGCAGCATATTATTCTTATTAAGGCCTCTTCGGAGGCTCTATACCCGGGGTAGCTACATTCTGATGGACAGCTACCAGCCTCGGTCGCGGGGTAGTGAGCAAAGGGGAGCGTCGGGTCGTCGTCACCTATTTCCCCCACAGGGGGGTCACGAAGGGGATAGACCAAGGGGCTGCCACCGGACGGAGAGTTTGGAAGCGGCAGAAATTGAGGGGCGGTAGGCTTGAGGACTACTAGATCTCGCCGACAATCTACTAGCAAGGTGTTCCACTTAGCATCTTGATCTATGAGTATGTCTACCAGGCGGGCTTTGGCAAAACCCGGTAGTTGTTGTAAGGCCGTTTGCAATGTCTCTAAGGGTAAAGCCATGGGTACTCGGGTTACCGCCACTGCGCGGCGGGTGGGCGTGCGCATTTGTAGTGCCCAGTCGCATATTTCTTGATGCGAAGGAAGGGCCATGGCGATATTTTTTTTTCTTGGGGGCCACCCCAGGTCTAAGCTCTCAGCAGCGCCTCCAAATTTAGCCCTGCTTCCTATCGAACACAGACCACGACCATGTGCTATATAACCTGTAGGCTCACAGGGCCTAAGCCTCTGCCACGGAGAGCCTGGGGTGCTCACAATACTTATGCCTTAGTGCAGCACCTCCACCTGCGATAGCTTCCGCCATAGGGGAAGTGGGTCTTCGCAGGAACTTATGTACATGAACACACACATGCACAGCAATACCGTAACCAATATGTTTTACTTATAGCAACCAGCAACGTAATCACAGGTGCCCCTCTCTAGAGGAGACACTACTACCAGCGTCTTTGAACGCTCACTCTCCCTCTCCCTCCACCGGGTTATCCCACCCCGTGTCCAGCTCCCTCTTGGAATACGTTCCCCACCCCCCTTTCAAGTGAGTCAGTGAATGTATAAGTGTGTGACTGCGCAGCCACCGTGTCCCGGAGTGAGAATGGTACCGTTGGTGCACTTGACGTTTACCTGCCATGCACTCCTGTACCCGGTTCTGCAACTATCTTCACAAAGGATCGGTGAGGGCGTAGATGACGTCACCCGTAGGTGTCCGGGGCGATCCCACCCAGACACGCCGCGACTTAGTAGTGGGGCCTGGTCCCAGGCCTCCCGCGGATCTAGAACTGTCCCGGTATGACTCGTAGCACAGTAAAGGGATCCGGAACCTGACTATGGCCAGTCGCTAGCTCCGCTGCACACTACTGGGCTTAGGGTCTAACTGGGCCTGGGGCATGCGGCCTAGGTAGGGGCGGCAGCCTCCCTACACCGGAGCTCCTTCTCCTTCCTCCGACAGCTAGCTCTCACTCCTCGTGCGCCCCTCCACTTCCTTTTCCTCCCTCATCTCGTACCTGATTGGTTCTGGCGCATCACGGGGGAAACGCGGGGGCTGCTGGGACCCTTAGTCCCCTAACTCCCCTCCTCCCCTAGCTCTCCTCCTTTGCGACAAGAAAAAAGGGGGGATGGGGGAGCACCGGTGGAAGGCTGGTATAAAACCTAAATTGGTTGTGTAATGTTATATGACAATATGAAGGGTTTTGTGGGTGTAAAATAATTGTTAACACTCACACGGCCTTGTGCGAATGCTGTCGCATCAAGGTATCTTTAAGACTCCCTTTTCTTTCTTCTTTTTTCTTCTTCCTTCTTTCGTCTCCTTTCTGTCTTCTGGATTTTTCCTCGCCGCCTTGCGTCTGTATTCTTCTTCTCCTACTTCTTTGATGTTTATCTCGCCCTCGGAATAAATATATACACAAAAATATGTGAGCAAACTGATTTTATCAGGGAAGGTATCTGGATATATGGTATGAGTATATATAAAACACTCACACGGGCGTGTGTGCGTGCGCTCTAAGGGATGGTATCTTGGTCTTTCAGGGGCAATCCCACTTCTTAAAGTAAAGTATAAGCTCTAAAAACAGAAAGTCAAAAGCCACTTGAGTTAAAAAGGCAGAAACAAAATAAAATGTAACTACTCACACGGCCAAGTGTGAGTGCACACTTGGATATGGTATCTTTGGGTTCTCCTTCTGAGGTCCCAGCTGGAAAGGGTCCACTGGTGCTGAACGTGGGTCCTCACCCCCCCCCCCCAATGGGTCAAAAAGTTCTGAGCCCGAGAAAATCAAGGCCAAGGTCTTTATTAAATGAAATGAACAATAAAACAACAAAGCACAGCTAACTCAGCTCGTGAGTTACTCTGTGGAAAGTTTAAAAAGCCAGTCTTTAGGGAATCGAGCAGGGCTTGTGGTACTGCAGCTGGACTGCCTCCGCGTCCGGATGTAGCGCTGCACGTCCGCGTGTCCTGCTCCCGACGGTGGCTTGATAGGGTCAAAAATACTGGGGGATTTTGAGCTACGCGTTTCGCCCTATGGGCTTCCTCAGGCATCAAAGAAGTAGGAGAAGAAGAATACAGACGCAAGGCGGCGAGGAAAAATCCAGAAGACAGAAAGGAGACGAAAGAAGGAAGAAGAAAAAAGAAGAAAGAAAAGGGAGTCTTAAAGATACCTTGATGCGACAGCATTCGCACAAGGCCGTGTGAGTGTTAACAATTATTTTACACCCACAAAACCCTTCATATTGTCATATAACATTACACAACCAATTTAGGTTTTATACCAGCCTTCCACCGGTGCTCCCCCATCCCCCCTTTTTTCTTGTCTCATTTGTTGAAGGATCCTGGGTAGATCCTTTATTGGGGTCTTTAGAGTCACAGGCGGAAAAGAAGCAGAGGGATACCTTGCCTACCACCAAGGTTGCTATTTCCCCCCTTTACTATACCCACCATCCCCCTAGGTAGCGCCCGGGTTTTTTGTTCTCCATTCTCCTCCTTTGCGGGCTGTTGTCCCTGCCCTGCGCATGCGCAACCTCCGGCTGGACCAATTCTGCGCTGGCACCAACCTAACATGGCGCCTCCCTCTTGCGCGGAACCTCCATTATCGGAGCGTTCTCTAGGGGCACCTCCCACACCCCCACACCCCCAGAACCAATTTGGGGGGGTAAACAGGGTCCCGGCTACATTTATAAAATATGCAAATGCTTAACATTGATAATTAAGTTATATAGTATTGGTTTAACGTGTTAGCATGTCAGTATATCATAATTTGAACACCACTTACTTAAAATATTTAGCAATTTAAAAAAAAACATTTCCTGTTTGTATAATTTCACATAGTAATTGATACAATTTTAAGCAGAATGTCAGTGTCTTTATCTAATTTATAAATGTTGATCCCTTTACATATTACAATATCTTTTGATCTGAATTATTATTTAGTGAAAAATTCATATGCATACTGTACATGTAATCTTAGTCAGAAGAAAAGTGTTCAAGTTTAATATGCAGACATTGTATTTAATTTCATTTATGCAAGTGAACTAATGAAAATATACAGACAATACAATGCACAGTTTTATTTATTTCGTACAATACAGTATATTACAGTGCTTGCATTCTAGTGTTGATGTGTTTTATATGTGCAGATTGAAATTTTTTAAACAGAAATGATAAATAAATGTTTTTGGCATACAGGTAAATTAATCAATGATGACACTTAGTAGAAATGATTGCATTTATTCAAACATGCTGAATGTAAAAAAAGTCATAATTAAACTGCAATTTTATTTCCTAAATATTTCAAATGTGATTTTTTTTTTGTCTAAAGAATGTTGTTTGTTACTTGTACTACAATGGACCCCCCAGAAGTCTGTCACCTTTGTGCTAATAATGATTGTTACTGAATTACAGTAGGTAATGCACACAATTTTCCTTCAGTTTCATTGGTATCCTAAAAGTTAATGATATGCAAAATGAAGTTCGTTAATAAAATGACCATTGTGACTTTACCTGTATGAACGTGCTAAACAATACACTGCACATGCACATTGGGGAAAATAATAACATGCGTTCCAATTAACATGCATTAGTGATGCGTTATGCATGTCCGTTAACTAACATAGCGCCCATGAGCATGTTTCAATTTAAAATAAATTCACATTACAAACTGAATTACTCAGCAATATCAGCTAAAATGCTAAAATATGGACATGGCTGTGCAGGCTTCAACCTCATCTGCTGGATCTGCTTCAGTTTCTGAGGCAGCGAGGGTTAGAATCCTAAAATTTATAGAGGAAGAGCTACAGATCCTAATAAATGGAGTGGTTGACAACCACTCCAAACTCTTAAGATCTTTCTGCTCTTGCACCAGAACCATGGAGAATCAGAGATTTGGGGGAGAATCCTCATCAGGATCAATGCTCTGGGGAATGCGTTCAGATTGGTGGACATGGTTAAAAAGCACTGGGTAGACAGCAAATACAAGGTGAAGCATTTGACCATGCTGCCCAGGCAAGGAAAACATGAGGGTGACCACCAGTTCCGCTGCACCTCACCCCAATTGGGTTGTGCTTAAGCTTGTCATTGCCAATTTCCAGATACTGGGGCTTCCAGGACTTGTGGACCCGGAAGATGCAATGAGACCTGGTAAGTCAAAATACAGTACATATAAAATACACCACCCTAAGGAAGGTCCCACAGCAGACCAAAACTTTGGTTATTTTGGTTGTCCCAATACAATTCTTTATTGATCCCTATCACAAGTCTTCTTCATCGATTCTGGTGTTGGGTGAAGAATTTGAATATAATATCTCATCTATATATGTCACTTTATCCACAATCGTGAACATCAGAACAATGATTACTGTTTTATTTGCAGTGCACTCACACATACAGTACAGATGAGGAGTACTTAGTTAACTAATGTATGTGACATGTTTACATGTGTGCCCTCATAAGATATGAAAAATCTAGATACTATGCCTTACACATTGCAGTAAGGGATCAATCATTATAAACGTATCCTTTGCCTATTTGAGAACCAAATAACGTCTCACTAATCAAAACAGCATTGATTTTATCAAGAGTTAAAAAGTCTCAGTATCTCAAAGAGTACATGTTTAATCGTCTTATGAAAATGATCTAAACACTCACTGTAACCAGCACTTACCACCTAAGATTCAACATCAGCAACCTGCTACTAGTCTTAAGGTTCAAATAAGATTTTTTTTGTTCTTCCTTCTGCTAATGAACCCTGCACTGCTTTAGCTATTGACCTGTTTCCCACAAATCATCTTCTTGTCTAAATACATTCCAAAATGTTAGAAAATGTCATTTTTAATCTACTTTACATAACATTGTGCCCAGGACACACTTGAAAATGAGAGGTACATCTAAATATATTTGCTCCACAAAAGGGTTATAAAATGTGCCATGCCTCAGCTCTCCTGTGCATGGGAGTAAAGGCCTTCTGTAGTTTAGCAACAGTTTGTTGATCAGTTCCTCTGTTTTTTGTCATTCTAAAACGTTCTCTAAATAAAGAGATATGTTGACAAATGGCTGTTTAACCCAAACCATATCAAGCCAAATGTGCTTAAATGTACCTACGTTGGGGATGACTATATTTCATTATATTGTCATTTTGTTCAGGACCATCAAGCAGACAGTCATTGGCAAAGGCTGCAGATCCCTTGAATGAAGACCAGCGTGTGGAGACAGTGACCCTATTCTTCACCGATGTTCCTCCAGAGGGGTATGTGGTGTTTCCTCCACCTGCTTTAGCCGCAGCTCTTGCAGCAGTCACCATTGCTCCAGCTGCACCCGCCACTGCCCTAGCTGCCCCAGCATGTCTGAGTTGTCCAAGCTGCACCAGCTGCCTCAGTGGCACCCGCCTCTGCACTAGCTGCTTCCTTTGTTGCACCAGCCATACTGTAGCTTCATCTGCACCCAGGCGCACCAGATCTGGAAATCTAACAGAGGACACTCTGATGGCCATCAGATAGAGCTCATGCAGCGGCACAGGTTCCACAATCACGTCCCAGCTGTTGCAGATAGAGACCACATCCAGGTACTGGGAGCTAGCAGCACACCGCCAACACTGTATCATTGTGCATCACTTGCAATAGCACACAAGTGCCATGCTGGAATGACTTGAGGGAATCCACACTCCCTCCCTTATCACTGCACCTTGCACCTCTAGTGACTACCCAGTTACATCTGGTGTGTCAACATTGGAGAAAACTCCCCCTCCTCCTCAATCTACACCACCGATACTGGCCATGCCAAGGTTGAGGCATGGAAGACCTCAATCCATGTCCAATGTATTTTCCCAACTTCTGTCAATTCTTGTTCTAATATGTAGACTCGTTATTGTTTACCCATACTTAATACACTCAAAATCATATACCATTGTTGATCACCCAAACATATCCTACATTCCCATTAATCCTTATGTAGTCATGGCTTGTTTCTGGCTACCATTCTGCCCTCACTGGCATACCTGGTAAGAGCAGGCAGTGCCAGTACTAATCATGGGGTTTCCCCACACAGGCAGTCCCTTGAGTGACAAGGGAGGAGGTGTGACTAGGTATGTGTTCTGCCTTATCCTGGTTTCAGACCTAGTACCTTCCCCCTACTGTACATAAGGGAGTGCAACCCCAAATTCAGTAGTGTCTATACCGTTGAGAGAGACAAGGTATCACATAGGACTGCTGTGCAATGTCAGGCCGTGGTCCTCTTCTATAAGGAGGAGAGTGACTGATTACCTATTCCCCTGGTCCTGCTAGAGGGCTTGGTAAGAGCAAGGACTGTTGTGGGGGCCCTTGACCCATAGTGAAGGTTCAGGGTCCATCCTGACTTTTGGAGACCAGAACAAAGTCTGTGTTTGACGAGAACTGCTGTGTGCTGTGAACTGTACAGGAATAAATCTGTTCCAGTTGAATATACCTCCTACCTGGTGTGTAATCTTACTGGGGGGGGAGGTAACAGTTTCTACCGAAGGAGATCGCCTCCATACATCTGGAGCTTACGGCAGATGGAGGCGCTGTGTACCATGGAGTAAATGTCAGGTATATACCCAAAAAGCCTGTCCTGCAGTCCAGTCCTGCAGTCCCCACAAACATCGGTGGACAACTCAGCCTCTTGTGAATCAAAAGGTAGCATGCGCCATACACCTGGTAACAGGGGAATCACCCAGAGGATGGGGGAAACGCTGTTATAATTATAATGCATAGTTTATTACATGAAAATAACACAAAATCTGATGCACGTTGATATGTTTCAGACATTAATATGTGAGTGCCACTTAAGACCTGTAATTTTTTCTTGTAGGTTGTTTGTTGAAATAATACTATGGTAATCCTGGTCTGCGTGTGAGTAACGGCAGGTTGTGGTGTGATGCAATTATCATAATGTTATTGCAATGTGCTATGAATGGAGGTCTGAGGATCTCAGTTAGGTAAACTGTTCATTACCACATGATTTGCATATGAGTAAGCCAGATGTCCGTTAAAAGTTATCAATCTGCTATTTTTAAGTGAACGAGAATACATCATAACACTAAGCACCTTTGAGGCTATCCGTTATAACTTAGTGTACAATTAACCCAATTTAGTGGATTGATAATTATTTAATGGACTTCTGTGGATCTACCCCAATATGAGCAAACTGATTTGAAGTCTGTTGCCAAATCAACTGAATTTTATTTTGTGCTCCTGCATGTAGAATGTCTGTATATACTTCTAAATGTTCAAATACTATGTGAATGTAAAATGTATATACTGTACTATACTATACTTGGAATTGACATCTTTTTAAGTATAGGAAAAAGGCAACATTACTGTTAGGCCGCATCATTGCCCTTTTATTATCTTTTAGATGTGGATGTTTTGTGTATATAAAGGTAAAAAATCTACCAATAAAAAACTCTCGAGGACATTAAAAGGTCTGCAAATACATTATGGTAATTATGTATAATGATTGTGATGGCCAGATAGCATTAGAAAATGAAAAGTTAAGAATTACTTGTTCTCAAAGATCTGTAATGTAATTCTATAATTTCACCACAAATGACATATATACAGCATACTGTAAAAATATCTTATGCAGATCTCAATGACATGATTATGTGGTGTCACTATAATTAAAACTAGTTATATACTTTGTGAATTTGTAGAAAACTATAGTCACAGCTGGTTTCATCAGTACCACTCACCTCTAGTGTCTATTTATTTTTGGCATTAAGTGTTGTTAATCTATAAAAATGTATTGTCATACCTTTCAGTTCTGTAACAATGTAACAGCTGTCATAATATATAAACTCTCAGGAGATGTGTACATTTATTTTCAGAACCTTCTAATGTAAGTAAACATCAACATGCATATAACAGCATGGGAAGTGAAACCATTTGGGGACAGAACAGCAATTTCTGAAATTATCTTTCTCAGACAAAATAATCTCTGTAATACTGAAATTGCAGTATATTCCATTATCGTACAGATGCAGCAAAATGTAACGTCTTCAATGCCAAGACCTTGATGGTGGCGGCACATAAGGATTAACGCAAAAGGGTTTTCCATTGAGAAGTATTTAAAAAACAATAAATTAATATCATTTTTACAGATAAATAATACATTGATAGTTACCTCTCATTTTCAAGTATGTCCTGGCAACAGAGTTATGATGACAATACCTGGTTACATTAAATGAAGAGAGGTTATACATTATATTTATAGGTATTGCATGGACAGTAAGAGATAAAATATGTTATGTGCACATGTAACAGTAACAGACAAGATTAAAAGTCAGCTGAAGTCTTGAAAGAACTTAAAGTAAAGGTGGATTTGAGAGTCTCTGATAGGTTGTTCCAGTCGTTAGACGCATAGTAATAGAAGGAGGAGCGACCGGATCCTTAGTTGAACCTTGGTACCGTGTGCAATCTTTTGGAGTTAGACCTCATGTGATAAGTGCTGTGTGTAGTAGGGGTGAGGAGTTTATTCAGATTGTTTGATCAGATTGACAGGTAGATTGCCCAGAAAGGTCTTGGATAATTTTGCAGTAATGTGTGTTGTAGTTACATTGTATAACACAACGGTATATTAAGTTGTAGAGGGTGTCTAGTTTGATAAGTTGAATTTGAATTTGGGGTTCTGCTCCTTAAACCATGACCCTAATAACCAATCGATATTTGGTATTAGCATCTATTGTGCAATGCTTCTGGGAAATGTGTTCCTCTAAAGTACACCTAGTTTGGCATAGGCTTTGAATTTCATAGTCTAAATTTTAAGTGGGAGTCAAGCCATAGGTCCAGTTATTTAAAACTAGTGAAAGGGGCTAGAATGGTATTAGAGTTGGTTTGGATCTGTAGCTCAGTCTTTGGTAGTTTTAGAAATGTATACTTAGTCCCAAATACCATGATCACAGTTTAGTCAGTGTTTAAAAACAGTTTTTTGGGGGGGAAATGCAGTATTCAAGTCTTGAAAAATCGGAATGTAGTATGTGTACAAAGTCAGAGAAGCAAAGACTGGGTGTATATAAGATTGTATCATACGCATACATGTTGATTGAAGCTCTTTTACAGCTGTAGGTAGATTATTAATGAAGACTATAAAGAGTACCGACTCCAGAACAGATCCTAGAAATTATACAACATCAACATTTCCAAATATACTAAAAAATGATTACCATCAACAGCGTAATTCAAATCTCATCAGACATTTAAAATCTTAACTTACAATAAAAGTCCAGACCCAAATCGATGAAAAGAGAGTCCAAAGTAGAGTGACTTAATAGAAAAAGAACTTCTATGAAGTCCCAGATTCTTTTTCAGGTCACAGATAGACCAAATAATTAGAGTGAAATTTAGAAAAAAGACAAAAGAGAAAAAGCGCCCAAAATTCAATGTGAAGCAAGTTTTAATATGCAAAATGACATGCACAACCAACGTAAGTATTGCACTCACTGCCATGTGGGATAAGCAAGCATATCAAGAAAAAACTCCATTGATAAACCTAACAGGTCAAGAGAGATGGAACAAAGTCCTTAGAGGCCCACAGTCCTCTGATTCCTCGGAAGTTGCGTATGGATGACAATGTCCTAAAGATAATCAGAACCCATGGGGAATGTGATTACTGTGGGTCTCTCATGATTTCTTGCCATCTCTCTGGACCCGTGAGTTTCCTCAATTAAGTTTTTTCTCCACACATTTGTTTACCCCACATGGCAGTTCAATATTTAACTTTGTTGTGTGTAGTTTTTACTAACTGCTAAGGTAATCAAGGGGTTAACTCTTAGTACCCCCACACCTGGGGTGGCCTAACTACCCACACCGGGGCAACTACTCTCATCAGCCACGCTCTTACCTCCACACCCCCAACAAACCTATCCCACTAGATTCATGGAAAATAGCCCTATTAGCCAAATGTGGCTGGTAGGATTTTTGCCAATTAAAAAACATTACAAATAAACATTTAAAATAAATACATTTAAAAAATCACATAATTAATCGGGGACTACATAGCCATATTGGCAATCAATGTTGACCATTAAAAAAAAAAATACTTAACCCAGACGGGATTAAGGCCATCCTCATCTTCATGGCTGAAGCCACAAATTCAATAAAGCTGATGCCCAACCAGAAACCCACATACAAAACCATAACAAATTATCCAAATCCTGATGGATAATACCCCAAAGTAAAAAAAAAAAAAATTCAAAGCCCAATGACCCTATCCCCCCTAACCCCCCTAACCCCCAAATAACACTCTCAAAACCATAAAAAGACATATACAGATGCAACGATCATTATCCAACCATTTCTCTGGTTGTATCACCACTATAGTGCGTGGTGGTCCAAGATGGGCCACTGCAGACTAATGGCCCATCGGATTAACACAGCATGGGGCCCTGCTGTGTTAATCCTACCGGTGTCTACCTGTCTGTAAGCGATGCAACAGAAACACTACCTGCGTGCCTCTAACAGGCGGCCGCAGGGGGTTTATCTAATTTGAATACTACAGTATTGTAGCAGGGGGTCTCCAGGGCTGAACCACATTGATTTCAGATCTTCCCGAGTTACAGGCCCCGTTATGTGGTGCAATCTTAAAATCCTGTGGGGATGTTAACATTGGAGGAGATCCCGGCACCCCATAAAATATAAATGCACCCCGGCACATAAAAATATGGGCATGGACACAGCTGCAGCCAGAGGTAGTGGACAGATGGGAGGACCAGGGGGGACCCAGGCTATATTTGCATAATGGGTGAATTAAATTATCCAGACATTGACTGGGGTAATGAGATTGGCATTACAACAAAAGGAAACAGGTTTTTGGGGGTGCTAAAAGACAATTATATGACCTAAATTATTGAGGAACCAACCAAGAGAGGGGCGATACTGGATTTGGAAATACAGTGGCGGCCGCCTTTAACCTCCTGCAGCCGTTTCCCCGCAATTTTCGAAATCGCGGGCGGATGCGGCATGTTTTCTGCTAGTTTGGGCGCCGCGGGCGCTTTCAATGCTAAGCGCCATTAGCGCTGTCTGGTGGATGTGGCTGACGCGCGGCAAAGTTCGTGAGAAACGGAAAACATCCCCGAATTTTTTCAGGGATGTAGGAGGTTAAAAGGGGCCACGGCTGTATTAAACAATGTAGAAGTAATAGCAAATATTCAAGTCCTGGAACATATGGGCAACAGTGATCATAGCATGGTCTCATTTGAAATAAATTATCAAAAAACAGATTACTTGGGTTCAACAAAGACCTTAAATTTTAGAAAGGCAGATTTTAATAAACCGAGGTCTAATCTACAAGTAATGCATTGGGAGGATGCTTGTGCGGGGAAAATGTAGAAGATAAATGGGCAGTCTTTAAAACATTGTTAGAAAAGCACACTCAGTGTATACCCTTGGGTAATAAGTATAAAAGAATTAAGTCAAAACCAATGTGGCTAAATAAACAGGTAGGGAATGAAATAGAAAAGAAGAGGAAGGTGTTTAGATTATTTAAATCAGATTAAACAGATTTGTTTAGATTATTTAAATCAGAAGGGATGGAGACATCATATCAGAATTATAAGGAATGTAACAAAAATTGCAAAAGGGCAATCAAATTAGCAAAAATGGATAATGAAAAAAGGATTGCAAAAGAAAGTAAGATCAACCCTAAAAATTTATTGAAGTACCTTAATAAAAGAAAAATGAGAAAAGAAAATATAGGACACTTTCAGTATGAGATGGGCAGGCAGATTATTGGAGATACGTAAAAAGCAGAGGTATTAAACAAATTCTTTGCCTCTGTGCTTACCAGGGAAGACTCAATTTCAATTGTAGTGCTTCTGGAGGAAGCCACAACCTCCACAATAATGAACAATTGGTTAACTGAGGAAGAAGTTCATAGGCGGCTTGAAAAATGTAAAATAAATAAAGCACCTGGTCCTGATGGCATATTGTACATCCAAGAGTTCTCAATGAGTTAAATTCAGTAATAGCCAAACCATTACATTTCATAGTCAATGACTCCATTTCCACAGGCTCAGTACCACAAGATTGGCGTAAAGCTGATGTGGTGCTATATTTAAAAGTGAGCTAGATCCCAACCGGGGAATTACAGACCTGTAAGTCTGACTTCAATAGTGGGGAAACTACTTGAAGGTTTAATACGGGATAAAAAGCAGGAATACCTAATGGAAAACAAAATCATTAGTAATAGTCAGCATGGATTTATGAAGGATAGATCTTGCCAAACTAACCTTATTTGTTTCTTTGAGGAGGTTAGTAGGAATTTAGACCAGGGTAATACAGTTGATGTGTTCTACTTATATTTTGAAGAGGTTCTTGATACGGTTCCACACAAGAGGTTGGTGTACAAAATAAAGCAAATTGGACTTAGTAAAAATATATGCACCTGGATTTAAAACGGGTTGAAGGACAGACAACAGAGGGTTGCTGTGACGATAGAGGTAGCTGGAATCACAAAACTGAAATGAAGCCCAGCTAGCTACCCTTAAATCCATATAATTTGACCACCTATGTAAGGCTTATTTCAGCCAAATGTATTTAATATCTGGAGAAGAACAGGGAATGTATAATGCACTAGGTATGTAAGAATGTATTCCAAAGCACTTTATTCCCTGTGATAATACTTTCCTCAGTTTAGTGAATCAACATTGTTCAGTGATGTGATTTAGGAGCTAGCCCTGTAAAGTGTAAACTGCATTATGTTACTGTATATACTAATTTCAATGTATGGAGGGGACTTTGTGATTTATTCAGCCGAAGTTACTACAGAGAAATTTGAATTGAGGCAAAGGAGGGTGGTTACAGACATTTGGTGAGTGTAAAGAGTGGACAATAAGGTTTGCTCCGATTGGCCAGCAACCCCTGTTCCATGTAAAGGATAGCCGCAGAGGGACATTTAAGAGGCACTGCTGATCAAAGCATGAGAGCATCAGAGAGATCTGAGACTTAGAGCATCTGAGAGACGTTAGAGACTGTGAGACATTCTGTGAAGGAGTTTGGATCTTGACTGAGACCAGCTGGAGATACGTCAAAGAGACTGCTGTGTGATCAGCACTCTGATATCCTGGATGAGAATCGGACAGGCCAAGCCTTCTTGATGCAGGCCCCTAGCGAGGCTAAAGTCTACTCCCCAGGCCCCCCAGGCCCCAGGTTGGTATTGTATCTTGTTTTGCTTTTGTACATCTTTGTTTTGCCAGAATAAACCTCAATTTATTAAACAACCTTGTCGTTTCTGGTGCTAGTGATCCTGGTGGTTTCAGTGTAAAAGTACTGGTCTCCCGTGACAGTTGACATAAATGGAACTTTTTCAGGTTTGCTAAGGTCGTGAGTGGACTACCTCAGGATTGGTACTGGGACCACTGCTTTTTAACTTGCTTATTAATGACCTTGAGGTTGGCATTGAGAACAAAGTCTCCATCTTTGCTGATGATACTAAATTGTGTAAGGTAGTAGAATCAGAACAAGATGTCATTTTTCTCCAGGAGGACTTGGAAAGACTGGAAACTTGGGCAGGGCAGTTAAAATGTGGACTTCATTACCCATGGAGACTGTGATGGCAGATACAATAGATTTGTTCAAAAAAAGGTTGGACATCATTTTAGAAAGAACAGGTATACAGGGATATACCAAATAAATAAACATGGGAAGAATGTTGATCCAAGGAGTAATCCGATTGTCAATTATTGCAGTCAGGAAGGAATTTATTATTCCCCTTATGAGATATCATTGGATGATAATGTAGGACACTGGGTTTTTTGTTTGCCTTCCTCTGGATCAATAAGGAAGTATAGATATAGGATAAGGTTGTCTAAATTTAGCACAGGTTGAACTTGATGGACGTATGTCATCTACTATGTAACTATGTAACTATGGGTGTACCACTGTACCAATCATTTTTTTTTTTTGGTGGCTTTTTTTGATTAAAATTGAATGCTTTTAATTTGAGGCTTGTTTTGGTGATTGGCAGGTTGCATATTGCTTGACATGGTGGCAGCTCACAGTGTGCCACTGTACCAATCAATGGGGTTTTTTCTATGTAATACTGTGTTTTATTGTGGGCCTGTTTTTTTTTTAGTTTGACCATTTATTGCTATTGTGTTAAAGCATGCATTTATATGGGAATGTTTTAACACTGTGGCAATCAATGGGTAGTGGGTTTAGTGGGCCCTGGGTGGGTATTGGGGGATGGTAGCTTAACACCTTAATTACTGTAGTGGTTACTAATTGCTAAAGTGAATAAGGGGTTAAGGCCATTAGATTGTATTTTTTTATTATACTGTTTCTGACAACAGAGGACAAGGACCGTGATGATGATGAGGACATCCTTCAGTGGGTAGTGGGAAGGGTTAACCCTATCATTACCATATCGGTTACTACCACTAAAGTAGTGTAGGGATTAACCCCTCCCAATGCCCACCTGAGAGGCCTAACCACCCATCCTGTGGCTATTCCCCCCTTCACCTCTGCCCCAGTAAACCTCGTAGTCTGCCTTAACCCATTCATTACAAAGAAAAACCAGGACTGGCACCTAGGTGTAGATATACGAATAAATCACAGATATACAAATAGTATCACAGTCAGTGTTGAATAGTATGAGAGTGACACCTACTGATGGCAACACGGTTGTTCTGAGTGTTACCCCACAAATAGCAATTGGAGAATAAATATGGAAAAATACCCACTCAACCTTTTCAGAAAAGAAAAGTCTTCATTTCTTTGGGACGTTATTGGGTGGATGTGGTAAGGGAACAGGAGACCATACATACAAAACAACGAGAAAAATGGAGAAAATAGTACAGCACTGTATAGCAAAATCAGCAATTCACACGCAGTAATCCGCACACATTATACTCACATATGAACAGTGAGTTGGAGCATGTTACACTTAAAGTGTACAGGAACAGTGGTCCCACGTAGAGGAAACCTCTGAGTATCGGAATGAAAGGATAGGGTGCACTAGGACAGGAGATGGAGAGACACCATAGCGCAGATACTCCTTCTTCTCCTTGAGTTGCGCCTGGTGGATATAGAAACGCTCAGCCCCGGGTGCTCCTTATTGCGGCCGCAAGAAACACCAAAGAGATCGGCGTCTTCCCACCACGTAGTCGTTCCGTCTCTGCCTCGATTTGACGCGTTTCGCTATAGGACTAGCTTCATCAGGAATCCCATTCATTGCCTTAGTGGTTAGCCGCTACGGTAATAAAGCTGCTTACATTATATTTGTATTCATAGTGTGCATGAGCAAGGGGTCTCCTGAGCTTATCCGCATTGATTTCAACAACAGGGAACCCCAGCTTTCTGGGATACAGGCGTTGTTATGGGGTTCCGGTATCCCCCCTTGTTAAAATCCTTCACTCCACGGGATACCGGCACCCCATACCTCTGGAATCAGGGGGTCCCTGAGGCTGAAATCAACTTTGTTCAGCTCAGGAGACCCACACAGGATTTTAAAATGGCGGGGATACTGGCACCCCATAACGGGGCCTGTAACTTGAGAAGTAGCGGGTCCCAGGACCTGAAATGTATGCTGTTCAGCTCTAGAGACACCCTGCTACAATACTGTAGTATTAAAATGAAATAAACCCCACACGATTCCCTGTTAGAGGTGTTCAGATAGAGTGACTGATTCAACCTATCTCTTACTACACATCTCTTACAGACAGGTAGACCCCAGTAGGACTAACACAGCAGGGACCTGTGCTGTGTTAATTCAATTGACCATTAGTCTGTCGCAGCAAATCTAGCAAGAATCTCCAGTAGATCTCGAAAAAAAATGATGCAGTGGGCGTTATCAGACAATTTCTCATTTTTTTTCGAGATCATAGCAATCCTGACTCTATGACGTTGGCTCCTCAACTTGCCACGCAACCATCAATCCTGAGTTGCTTGTAGAAGAGTCTCAGGTGAGTATGTTTCTTCTTCTTTTCTTGTAAGCTGTCATCTTTCCTCAGCTCCAGATGTGGCCTCTTCAGCTACTTCCAGCCTTCTGAGAGTGTACCACATAATAAATCAATAATTGATTAATATATCATAGCAATCCTGACTCTATGACGTTGGCTCCTCAACTTGCCATGCAACCATCAATCCTGAGTTGCTTGTAGAAGAGTCTCAGGTGAGTATGTTTCTTCTTTTTTTCTTGTAAGCTGTCATCTTTCCTCAGCTCCAGATGTGGCCTCTTCAGCTACTTCCAGCCTTCTGAGAGTGTACCACATAGTAAATCAATAATTGATTAATATATCATGAAACTATGGCCTTCTGTGATGACCATTGCCTTATATAACGCTGTGCCCTCTCAGAAAGTGAGAAGTAGCTGAACAGACCACATCTGTGAGATGAAGACAGAAAAGAAGTGTTAGGGATGTCCATGGTTGGTGTTGAACCACGGTCCCCATGCTCTCAGGCAGGAGCTCTACGTGTCTGTCATCAGGAATACTGGTTGTTGAAAAAACACCACAGACAGTGCCCCTTTCAAGGATACTGATTGCCTCATTGCCGGCACCAGCTCCCCTCCTATCAGCCTTTATCATTTTGTTCTGTCTGTCTCACCATTACCTGACCCATTTAAGACAGGGGAGGACTTCAGCTGCTGAGTATGCCATGGAATTCCGAAGATGGGTAGCTGATGTAACATGGAATAAATCAGAACGGAGGTTCAATTTTTAAAAAGATCCGTCCAGTCATATAAAAGAGGAACCTGCTCGGAATGTCGTTCCAACTATACTTTAAGACTTTGTTCACCTCAGTATCCAAATAGACCTAAGAATTTTGGAGAGAAAATTATAGAGACAAGTTTTCACCTCAGCCCAACCTGTTTTAAAAAGTTCTATTACCTCCTCAACTTCAAGGGTGAAACTGAACCAATGCAAGGGAATATTGTTCCAGGACCAATTAGTTGAGAAGAAAAAAGTTTGTGTCAATCCTAAGACTTATGTTTGAACTGTGGCAAATCTGGGCATTATCTAGCCAGTTGCCCTAATAAGCCTAAGAGGTCCTTGTCAACTCAAAGTCCATTCGGACCTGCTACAGTCTTAGTCATAACCTGTATTCTTCCCCACTCATGAGGATAGTAATGTGCCAACCAGGCATCCTCTACTTTCTTTTGACTATTATTCTTAAGGAAGGTACTCTCCACATCTCTATCACTGCTATGATTGACTCAGGTGTGGGGGCAAAATTTCATATTTCTTGAATTTGCCAGAGATAACTTGGTTTCATCCAAACTTAAAGACTGTCCTGTAGTCGATGGTTCTTCACTAAGCTTTGGTCCTGATACCCATGAAACTTGTAATCTAACACTCATCATGGAGCCCGGTCATTTCTTCCAACCACCTTATTCCTTCGCCTCAGTTTTCAGCTATTCTGGGTATTCCTTTGCTCGTCATCCCTAGCCCTCAAATTAATTGGAAAACCAGAACTATTAGTTATCCCTTGGAATATTGTAATGTTTGTTGCCTGTGCTCAAGTAGCCAACCTGATAGGATAACTATGTATGAAATTTCTTCCACCCATTCAGTTGCGCTGCCACCTAAATATCAACATTTTCAGGATATGTTAGACAAAAAATGCAGATAAGCTTCTTCCACACAAACCAAATGACTGTCCAATTCAATTGCTGCCAGCTTCTGCAATAATGGGAGAATATATTCCCTTTCTGAACTTGAGCTACAAATTCTGTGAGAATGCTTACAACAGAACCTCTGTAAAGGCTTCTGCCGACCATCTACTTCTCCTGGCTTCTCTCTTCTTTGCTGGTAAAAAAGACGGTTCTTTATGCCCCTGTATTGACTTAGTAAGGTGAACATCATCACAATTAAAAACAGATACCCACTATATGTGATACCAGAACTTCTGGAGGGTTTAAGATCTGCCGAGATCTTTAAAAAGCTTGACCTCCTGGGAGCTTACAATCTAATCATATCCATCCTGGAGATGAGTGGAAACCTGATTTCCAAACATGCTATGGCCACTATGAATACTTGGTCATGGCTTTTAACTTCTTAAACACTTCTACCACTTTAAGCACTTTATCAACGGTGCTCTTCAAGATCTCCTGGACAAGTTTGTGGCTGCTTACCTGCATGATATCCTGAATATCTCAGATAATCTTCAGGATCATCAAAAACCTGTCCGAATTGTCCTGGAATGTCTCCGCAAAACTAGAGAAATGTAAGTTTGATACGATCTATATTCAATTTCTTGGTTATATCATCTCACCTGAAGGGTTGAGTATGTATCCTACTGTAGTAAAGATCAGGCCATTATGGAATGGCCAATTCAAAAGAATGATATGGATGTGTAGAGGTTATGTTGACCCTGCTTCATTAAAAATGTCTCTGGTGTATTTGCTCCTGGTACCCAACTCACCCGAAAATATGTTTCTTTTTTAGTTGTTACCAGAAGCTATTTCAGCCTTTGAGCTAATTAAGTCTCTCTTTACTTCTGATCCTGTCCTCATTTTTACGAATGGTAAACTTACATTTATAGTGAAGATTGATGCTTTCAACTTGGAGCCATTGTTTATCAAAAAATTGGACCGAAGATGCTCCTTCACTCTTTTGCATTTTATTCTTATCAAATGTAATCGACTGAGAAGAATTGTGACAATGGGAACAAGTAACACTTGGCAATTAAGTCCGCCATTTCTGAGTGGGGACATCTCTTAGAAGCAAACAATGATCTGGTTACCATCATTAATGATCATCAGTAAGTGAGAAGTCAGAAAACCTTGTATGTGCCAAATCAGGCTCAAACGTGTTTCTTGCGCACACACACTTTATCAGGGATACGCACGAAACGCATTGGAGTGTTGCACCCTCCGTTTTTTTAATGCAGCTTAAATAAAGATTTCTTATTTTCATGACCTGACTCTCTGTTGCTGTGCGCTGGAAAAAGACTTTTTTGTTTATCCACTTACTCTGCCTTGTGCTGTGCTCCCTGTGTGAGTCGTCAGGTTTTCCGTAACATAAATATACACTTTATTTTTTTTTTAAATGGTCAACATTTATTAACATAGTGGCTATCTAGGCCCAATTGAGGTCCTAGATAGTCATAGTGACAATTAATGGATTTACTGTGGAGGCCCCCTTAAACCTCCAACATCACCGGAATTGTTCGGGCCTGTTTGCTTTTACAGCCGAACTTGTGATGTTTGGCCGATAATACAAAGAAATTCGTATTTGACAGATACAATAAAAAATGCTAGAAAAAGTGCAATCACCCGGCGGAGAATACAAAATTAATATATGATCAATTGATGTGATAATGTGATATAATCTATGATGACAATACAAGTGAAAAATAGTGAAAGAAATAAAAAAAATGTTGATACAATGAAACAGTTCCTTTTCTGTTCTCAACTCACGTTGAACCCTCCTGGTGGATTCTTGAAAAAGCTTGTTTGTAGAAAAGATGACAACTCCTGATGAAGCAAACACCCTTTTGGAAACGCATAGAGTTGCTCTCCTAGCCAAGCCCAGTCAGAACCGGCCAGTGATGTTATCCTTTGAGACGTCACCACGAAACACGCGATGCTGTGAGGGGGAATGCGGAATTGAAGGATCCTTCGGCTGGTGTATGTGTAGCAGCAGCTGATGGCGGATCACTTAGGGGGTTGCCCAGAGAGGCACACATGCTGATTTTACTACGGGAAAGTGTGAGTTTACACCTATTAGGTGTTATATCCAGCCATTGATTCATCACTATCAAACAGTGTTGCACTATATATCCTTATTTTTTGTTTCACATATTCTATGGTTCCTGAGCTCACAATAAAAAATGCATTATTTTTAGTGATGCAATGTTGATGTATTGCACTATAAAAATAAAGTATACCGCATTTTTTGCTTACCGCCCTTGATGTATCCAGGCCTAAATGCACAGATTTGTTAGGAATCTGATTTCTCAGCGCCGTCCGCGCAAAAACAGAATACCCTCAGGGAGATTCATGGCACGCAGCATAACATCCGCTTACCTGCCTCCACAGACCATCAGCTCCTCCGTCACTGCATAGTCCCCCCCTCGGTGGTTCCGCCGTTCCTCCTCCTTCTCTGTGGCAGGCGCGGGTCCTCCGTTCCGCGCGCACACGTGTGTCCTCCTCCAACGCTGGTCCCATGCACATGCAGTTTACAGAGCGCGCGCCCAGCATCCATTCTTCTACTTCCACTCCTGCTGTGAGGCTCCGCCCCTGTACACCACACGGGTGTAATCAGAGTACTACCAGTGCTCACCTGGGTTGTATCAGCCACACCAATCCAGAGAGGCTCCCTGCAGTCCTCCTGACCCGCCCCCATCCCTGATTGGTCAGCCCAGCCTTATCTAAGCCCAAACTCATCGCTCGACATAGTCTCTGTATGGAAGTGTTTGGGGTACTCTCGGTTACTACAGGTTCTGACACGCTCATACGACTACCCCCTTTGACTCTCGACTTCGGCTCTCCTTGGACTACGTGTACTCTGGCATCCCACGATCATGGCTTGGACTTCAACCTTCCTCATCTCTCCACTCCTTGACCTCGGCAAGGCAATCACTATTCTACTCCTATACCCGGTACCGGAAAGTATTGTCTATGTTACTTACATCTGGCCTGGCAACGCTTAATACCACACTCCGAACACGCTCCCTTTGCTGCGGGTGCGTGTATTCCTACCTCCCCCTTCAGCACAGGAGACGGGTCTGGTCTGCGGGCAACACCGGCATAACATTATGTCGAGCCCACAAGACGCAGACTGAAGTAAGGCAGTTTCTCTCTGATCTGCTTCAGCAAAATAAGGCCATGGTGGATAAAATTGTGACACTTACACGTCAAGTCGCTGTACTCTCGGCCCAAGTACCAGCCGTTTCCTCTCCTGCTATTAATCCCCAGCCCTAAAGCGCAGCTAGCAGGTCTGACGTAAAAATTCCACCCCCAAGCCTTACGCAGGCAAACCGCAAGAATGAAGGCGTTTCCTCAATCAGTGTGAGGTGCAGTTTGAAATGGCCCCCTATCTCTTCGATACTTGATGTAAGAAGGTAGCCTACATTTATAATCTCCTAATGGGCATTGCCCTGGCTTGGGCTTCTCCGGTCTGGGAGCGACGTTCTAACCTTACCCAGGATTACTGGCCTTTAAGGCTGAATTCCAGAAAGTGTTCGATTCTCCCACATGCCGGGAGATGGCATCTGTTTCTCTCCTACAGATTACCCAAGGGCGATGAACGGTGACGCAGTATGCCATGGAGTTTCGGACCCTCGCAGCCGAGACGAACTGGGGGCAGGAGGCTCTCGTCTCTGTATTCTGGCAAGGTCTGGAAGATCCCATCAAGGATGAACTCGCTCGTCAACCCAGGCCAGATCAATTGGAGGTTCTCATCGAACTAGCAGTAAGAGTGGATCAACGTATCCAGGTACGCCGCTCCGAGCGTCAGCGCACTCGCTTTCATAATTTTCAACCTCCCTTCCTTAGTACTCCTGGCAGTACCCCTGTGGTTACTAGTGCTATCACTCCTCTTCGTCCTGCCCTGGAGCCACCGGAGCCGATGCAATTGGGGGTACAACGCATCCGCACACCTAAACTGGAATTCCGCTATGCCGTGGGATTGGGTTTCTACTGCGGATCCGCTGAACACCTGGTCCAGGAATGCTCCCTGTGACCGAGAAACGGGAACACCCAGTGAGTACAGAGGGGCTCTCTCTGGATGTCATGTCTCCTCGTCCACTCCATAAGGGAGAACTCCCTAAGAAACTCACCATACCCGTCTCTCTTACAGGCGATGTTTCAGACCTCGACCGCAGCGTTCATTGACTCTGGAGCAGGAGGAAACTTTGTGGATCTAGAATTCGCCAGGCTGAACCATATACCGCTCGTGAGAAAGAAAAGTCCCATTGCACTGGTCGGTATAGATGGACTTCCTCTTACCCCGGCATACATCTCCTTAGAGACGGTCCCTCTCCACCTGACCTCACACCCTCACAAGGAGACCATAATCCTCGATGCCATCCATGCTTCTGGAACATCCATTACCCTTGGCCTTCCCTGGTTACAGCTTAACAATCTGCAGATTGTTTGGACTTCCTCTTTCCCATCACTTGGAATCTGATGTCAGGCGAGGCTTTCCAACTCTTGGCCAATACCTCTGTCCCTGAAATTACCCTTCCCCTGTCTACCACCACTTCCAGGACATTTTCAATAAGGTCAAGTCAGATCTTTTGCCACCTCACAGGACCTATGATTGCCCGATCGATCTTGTTCCAGGTTACCAAGACCTACCAAGTACAAGACCTACCCCTTGTCATTACCAGAGTCACAGGCCATGGATGAAAATATCCAGGAGAACCTCAAGAAAGGTTTTATTCACCCTTCCAACTCCCCAGCAGGGGCTGGCTTTTTCTTCGTGAAAAAGAAAGATGGATCGTTAAGACCTTGCATTGACCTTGCAGGGGTTTGAACCGCATCACCATTAAGAATCGTTACCCCCTTCCCCTTATTACCGAATTGTTCGATAAATTACGGGGGGCTAAGATCTTTTCCATGTTGGATTTACGTGGGGCCTATAATCTGGTGCTCAACAGACAGGGGGACGAATGGAAGACGGCTTTCAACACACGTAGCGGCCACTATGAGTACCTCGTAATGCCCTTCGGCAGTCTTCCAGGACTTCATTAACGACGTTTTTCGTAAGGTACTCAACATTTTTGTAATAGTTTACTTGGATGACATACTGACTTTTTCCAACTAAAGAAATGGCTCAACGTTAAACCCAATACCTATAGAGTTGTAGACTAGGGTGCAAAGGGTTAAAGATATGTATAGCACAACACGTTAACTCTAGAATTAATGAAAATAACCCAGTTAACTGCACTCAAAGTAATATTAATAGCTAAATTAGCCTGGGATACCAATTGTCCCACTATATGAGGTAGAATCCCCCCTACCTAGTGACACACTAGAGTGAGTCACAGCTCACAAAAACCAATAATTCAAAAAATATGTATATATTTATTAATTATAACAACCGCGACGACTTAAAATGACAAAACGAACAAATACTAAAATCCCCTATGGGGTGTTGAATCGAGACTTGTCTGGTGTAAGTCAATTGATGAGATAAGACTCAAATAATAGGATTATTATCCTCAACATACACCAGTTAATAAATGCAGTGGTTGGTACGCAGTGGAAAAAATCCCCTGTTGGTGTAATCACCTAATAGGCACATAGTATACCAGGTATCAGATGACATATAAACCCCAATGTAACAGCATAAATGCTCAGTATATCACAAATATATACGTGGGTATGTGCAGTATGGCCACACAGCACGAATAGTGGAGACCTGACTATACAATTGCTAAATAGTACATCTGTAATCCTGTACAACTACATCAATTGGTGACCTAAGAAACAGCTCTTACAATCAGAAACATAAATGTTATAATCAGCATGCTTAGAATAATGTTGTCTCATGTATTAGCTGCATCAAAACTGTCCTGTAAACCAAGGCTGTTGAAAAATAAACCTCAGCAGGATGAAAGCGCTAGATCTATGACACAATAGGGTAAATCCAACAGATAAGTATATCCCAGTATGTGATACAACGTTACCAGCCCCAGATAGACACTGCATGTGTCTCACGATCCAACACCCTCAGAGACGCCAGCGTGATGACGTCATCAACCCTACGCACGTTTTGTGTGCATAACACACTTCCAGATGTGGCACCATTGTGGCACCCCTCATAGCTCTTATGAAGAAAGGGGCCGATCCAGCTGCTTGGTCACCCGAGGCTCTCTCCGCCTTCAAGGTACTCAAGGAAGCTTTTGTATCCGCTCCTATCCTCCGTCATCCTAACATTGATCTTCCCTTCGTGTTGGAAGTCGATGCCTCCGATTGCGGCACAGGGGCAGTTCTGTCTCAGAGACCTACGCCCCAAGACAAGTTACATCCCTGTGCATATTTCTCCAAGAAGTTGTCATCTGCTGAGAGAAATTATGATGTGGGTAACAGGGAGCTCCTGGCCATTAAGATGGCTCTCCAAGAGTGGATGAACAAATGGGAGGATCCAGGGCACTACGGATGTTTAAGAAAATACATTTATTCTAGGCACACACAACGTTTCAAGCTGTACAAAGCTCTTTCTCAAGTGACTGGCCAGTTGGTCTCTTTTTATTCCCAAATTCAATTTTCCCCTTTCTTATATTCCCGGGACAAAAAACTTAAAGGCGGACCCACTTTCCAGACATCATTCCTCTGAGGAGAGACCAGAGGAGTCCTTGGAGAACATCCTTCCATGGGAGAGGATTCTCACAACATCTACCTTCAAGAACCTTGCTAAGATTTTTCATTCTCAGAGACGTATTCTCAGGGTGCGTGTATTCCTACCTCCCCCTTCAGCACAGGGGACGGGTCTGGTCTGTGGGCAGCACCGGCATAACAAGATTAAGGAGAGAGTACTGTATCCAAGAGAACTGATTAACAAAAATGTAATAATGCTAACTTAAGTATTGAACTGAATTCAGAAAGATATTGTTTAGCTAACAGTAATATTTGTTGAAATTTGTAATGTTCTGCCAAAAGCAGCCCGTGCTGATTCAAAGCAAACTTGTAATATTTCAAATTAATATTTGTGAAGAAATTTGAAAGGAATTTATCTATATCTACTGCTAAGACAGCTGGGATGTTTGTGGGGCTCAGTGCAGGGACATGTGCGGGGCTTCGAGTCTTACCTTCTCTGGCGGCATCTTTTCAGCGTCCTGTAAACATGGCTCTGCGACGCAACGTGTTGTCACCATTATGATGGGACCCTACATAAGGAGATGCTTCCAGAGAAGGTGAGAGTTACAGAGGCCCCGCACTCTCCCCCGGCAATCAGTTTCATTGTTGTGGGGGAAAGCGAGGGCTCAGTGGTCAGGCACCGACGGCACCATCATTAAGGTGGCCCTGCCTACTGAATCTGTGAGCTTAATGTCAGCTTTATATTTTCAAAGGTTCTTTTCCCTATATACTGTAGATCTTTAATTAATTCACACTATCAATGAATGTGTTACCTGTTGTCTCACCATGGTTTTGAACTTTGTTTTGTTTTTTTTAATTCCTACAGAATCACTTTAAATAATTAGGTGTAACTTCATAAATGCTTAAACACAATTTCTTCTTTTTTTTGTTTGCATTTAACTGTCTTGTAAATTCTGATGTAATTATTGCCTACTTTTCAACAAGAGCATGCCTTTATCCTGAGTGTACCAAATCAGATCCTACGGTTTATTGTAGCAAGCCCCAGTTGGTCCTGTTTTGAGGCTTTCCTCCTTTTCTGATGAACAGAACATACACTGACACTCTGCTAGGGGTCTAAATCACATCAATTTGTGATGGCAATTAGAGGCAGCTGCTTCACGTGAAATAAGTGTGGACCAGTGAGCAGAGCATTAGGTCTGACCTCAGGCTGAATGCAAAAGGCTGGGTCCTTTCTGTTGGGCCATTCGAGCATATGTAAACAGATTTGCTGAAGTACATTATGGTCCAGTAATTTAAAGTGTTCCTCTTTCTCATTCTTTCCTTTTTTCAATGTGTACTATCTTTTAAAAATAAAACAGAATAAAGGACATACAATCTTAGCAACATCTGTTGCCTTTCACCAGTGTCTTTGCTGAAGACATTATCTTTTTCAGGCGAGTAGTGACATTTTACTGAATGCGAAAATTAGGTTTAAATAGAGCAACATTTGGGCATGTTTCCCAACCTGCACAGTTGGGGCTTTTTCTAGCTGTCAGTCAGCATATATTTTCATATATTTATTTTTTTCTTCTCTAATGGAATAATCTGAAAACAAATAGTCAACTGATTAAAGAGCATAATAAACCAAAAACAGTTACGAAGTGTTACTTCTCTTCAGTGAAATTTTTATTCCAACAAAAACTAACATGAGTTCTTGACAGTAGAAAATCAAAAGCAAAGTTAATAAGAAATGTAAAGGAATTTATGCTTAGCCTTTTCCATAGCTGCTAGTTTCCATTTTCTTATTCATTTACATTCTTCGAATTGTGTAGACAGCATTTTTACAGCATTAAAATAAATTGTTGCATCATTGATAGTTTTTTTTCCCATGTCCCTACTTATGCACATCCCTATTTAATAAGCATTCATATTTACTTAGATTTTTTTGAAAGGCAAGTTTCCTCAGTTCATTCATGACATCATCATAAAAATGACTGATGTATAAGATGAGCAACTGGTTGGTAAAATATCCTTCTTCATGTACAATATCAGCTGTTAAAACATTCATAGGGGCCTATTCACTGAATTGCGATAAAATCAGTGCATTGCAAAACGACTTTGGGGCTAATGCACTAAGCTTCGATAAAAAAATTGCTGTTCTGTTTAAATAGCCATTTTTGACAGCGTTGCTATCAAGGTATGCAGAAAACCCTGCATACCTGTGATAGCAACATTTTCAAAACTGGCGAAAAGCCAGCGGCATGATGATTGTCTCTCTGAAAATTAGGAAATGCCGTGGCATGTAAAATAAAGTTTTTTTGCTATTGTGCGACAATCTGGCGAGACAACCAATTTCTTGAGTGGCCTATTTAAATGGCTATTTATTGTAATCTTTCTCTGTGTTGTTGGGAGTGAGAGACAGATAGATCTAGGCATTTGGAAGATTTGGGATTGCTAGAGTTGTGAATTTTGATAGGCTTGTCTTTTGTTGTTTTGTTTTGTTTACAATTTTTTTGTCTTGTGAGTTTGAATAATTTTTGTGTGTCAATTAATTTATTTCTTTGTTATTTGTAAGTGGTTGAGGAATGGATGGGAGGCGTGGGACTCAGAGGAGTGATGGTGGGGTGACTGGTGGGGTGAGTGGTGGTGGGGTGAGTGGTGGTGGTGGTGGGGAGAGTGCGAGGCTTCTGCAGTCTCTTCCATTGGAAGAAGGGAAGTCCAGTCAGCAGCAGCAGAGATCAGTGGTTGCAGCTGGATATAAGAATTGCATAGAAACTAAAACAAATATACATTTCAATGATGAGGAATACAAAGTCATTGTGACTGGCATATTGGAGCATTTTGACTGGCTGTATGGGCACTTAGTAGGTAAGAAATTAATTTGCAATGACTGTCCCAATTATTATTGATATCTATTAGCTAACATTTCTGCATTCACATAGAACTGAAATGTACATGTCATTGTTTATATATACACATGCTTATACGCTATAATTGAGTGTTGGCAACCATGTTACAAATAGAGGAATTGTACAATTGTATGTAAATATTATATTTCCTGATATACACAATTTGCTTAATACGCTCTAAATTTTGATAATCTTCATGTGCCACAGATACTCATAGCATGCCCAATAAATGTTACAAGCGTTCACACATTTGTTCTACATTTTTTTATTCTTATAAGATATGTACATGAACAAAGTTATATCTAAAGGCAAGACAACATCCAAGGTCAAAAAGGATTTGTGGGAAGAGATGAGAGATGTGGATGGACAAACGAAGCCGGGTCAGAAGAGGAGAAGAGCGGAGTCCAAAGGCAAGCAGGGTCAGGTAACAAGGCAAGGCAGACAAGGTTTTAACAGAACAGAGAGGCACATGCAAAAACAGATTTACAGGAAGAAAAACACAGATAAGTGACCAAAGATTGTCACTAGAAGTCCCTAGAAATTGCACTCATTATCGATTGTAATCTAATATACATAAAGTACCAGTTAAATAACTAATACCACTAGTTTGAAAATATTACAGACCAAATGGGAAATACCCAAACAACCACACAACTATAGTGACGTCATTAAACCCGACGATCGTTTCACGCGATCAACGCGCTTCTTCTCGCGCTTTCACACACCCCCTCCCCCTGAGAAGAAGCGCATTGATCACGCGAAACGATCGTCGGGTTTAATGACGTCCCTATAGTGACGGTCACGTGGGAACGCGACGGAACACACATGCAGCTTCCTCCATTGATTTGCACTGAAGATACGCGAGATACACAGGACGTCTACCCTATTGCTATCCTTCCAGTATTACACATCAGGTTGTATATTTCCTGCTTCATTGCAGGTTACTCAGTTTTTACCAGCAGGCTAAATTTACTTATATCTTTGTGGGTATATGCTTAGCCTACTATACATTTAACCCACGGTATCCACTCTGTACCATCACAATGATGGTTACCAACTCAGGTGTGACATATTAATATTTCTCTTGGGCATGCTTTAATTTGAGCTCTGTGGAACTATTCTGTGTTGTAATGCTGTTATTCTGCATTGTGTTATGGTGAAGCTACTTAAGCTGTGTTAGTATATTTTTGGACACGGGCTCCTTTTATCTTGATGGGGCATTTTGCACAGGTTCATACTAGCACCTTTAGCCACCTTATATTTCCCGTCTCGCCCACACGGGGATCTTTTTAGTTTATAGTAAATTAGTTGTCATTTTATGCATTTCGTCATATTTCCGTATGCAATAAAAGTGTATATTTCTTTGTTGTGCTATAGTTTTGGTTGTGTGGGTATTTCCCATTTGGTCTGTAATATTTTCAAACTAGTGGTACTAGTTATTTAACTGGTACTTTATGTATATTAGATTACAATCAATAATGAGTGCAATTTCCAGGGACTTCTAGTGACAATCTTTGGTCACTTATCTGTGTTTTTTCTACTATTTTCCCTATGCACCGTTGATAATATCCTCTCTAGTTGGTGAGCAAGGTGTTTCTGTGTGTTCTTATATTTACAGGAAGCTATTACGAATCACAGCAGGAGGCATGTCACTGAGCAGGTTCTGATAGGAAGCTCTGCTGCAGGAGGCAGCAGATGATATACTTAATGTGATACAGGTGCGTGCTGCATGAGCGCCATGTGTGCTAATGACGTTATAACGTGGATGCAACCGGGAGGTACGGCCAACGGAGTTGGCATTTAGATCTGCGTGGGCTGCGCACGCTCCTATGATGATAACAGACTCCAGGGTGAGGTTTGGGAGCGATGCTGGTATCTGGATGTTTGGAGGGTAAGTTTTGCGTTCGCCGACTGCGCGGCGCCTCATGGATCATTACAGAAACCCCCTCCCCCTTCAGGAGCGACCTCCGGGCGACTCCAAGCAGGTTTCAGGGGGTACTTCTCGAGGAATCTCTGGACAAATCTGGGTGCATGTACTCAATGATGAGGAACCCAAGAATGTTCCTCAGGTCCAAAACCCTTCCAGAGTACCAGATGCTGGACTACACCACTGTGACAGTTATGCTCACCACAAACCTGGACCGGACCACGAGGCTGAGGTGGGGATTGGAATACACCGACCTTAGACCACGAAGCTGGATCCGGGTTGCAAATTCCGTGGTCAAACGTAGCCAGATCAGGACTGGAGAAGGTAGAGTAATCGGTAGACAAGCCAGGGTCAGGGCAGGTGGCACAGGAGCGAAGGTCACGGTCACGAGCTGGGGTCATCATCAGGAAAACAAGGTAGAAACTGCTTCAGCGTGGAGTGTAGGAACTGGAGTGTAGAAAGCCGGAAACTGGAACTATCGCTTCAGCGTAGAAAGCAGGAACTGGAACTACCGCTTCAGCGTAGTGAGCCGGACACTGGAACTGCACTGCTTCAGTGTGGAGAGCAGGAAACAGGAACTGGGGATCCAGTGTTTCAGCACAGAACAGCACCCCCTAGAGGTACAGCTGAGAGTAGTGGAGGCCACTGGAAGCAATAAGATTGCAGAAGGGAAAGCACAGAGGATCCAGTGCTTCAGCACGGAACAGCTCTCCCTAGCCGGGTGCAGCTGAGAGTGGTGAAGGCCACTGGAAGGTCATAGGGAACTGGGACTGCAGACAGGACAAGAAACACTGAGGGCTTCAGTGTACCTGCTTCAGCGCAGCAGAGTCTGCCAGAAACTAGGAGCTATGGCAAGAAAGCCAAGGAAGGCCAAACAGATGTCCTGTGGCAAGCACAGTTACTAGAGAAAGTCTATGTTCAGCATCAGGGAAAGGGTTAGCCCAGTATAAGAAGGGTGTGGAGCCACTCAAAGGACAGGGGTGTGAGGTAATTCCTCCAATGACAGAACACAGAGACAGAGCTACACAGGAAGCATCAATGCTGCAGTGATTGTAGGAGCAGGGGATGCTGAATGCAGAAACAAGGGGGAGTTGTCTAGAAGCTGCATAATTCTGTAAGGAAAAGGTTTCAGCAAAACCCAGGAGCGGATTCCTTACAACCTCGGAAAACCTAGAGTCCAAGATGGATTGGACTTTGTTTTCCTGTTGCCCCTGTACGAGGAGAGAAGGGGGAGGTGAAGAAGAAACCGGAGTTTGCAAGTTCTGAACCACGGGTTTCAAGAGAGATATATGGAAAACGGACGGTATTCTCAGAGACGGAGGAAGTTGCAGTCTATAGGCGACCGGATTGATCCTTTACAATATAGCGAATGGTCCAATGAAACATGGTGCCAATTTAAGTGAAGGAACCTTTAATGTTATACTCTTAGAGGATAGCCATACCTTGTCCCCGACTTTGAAAGCTTCTGGCTTACTACGATGTCGGTCTAAACACACAGATACCCAACAAGCTCTGAGAAACCCCAAACATTATCACATAATACTGTATATATATATGTATATACATGTCAAAAGGAGTGCTAGTGAGCGTGGCTAAATGTATACAACAAAAAACAAACAAAGATGCCCAAAGCTACTTCCAATGTGACAAAAATACACAGTGCGATACCTATATATTCTCTTGAAAAAGGGTCATTTAGTGTAACCCTTTGGCCAAAGCGTAATAAGCCTGCTGCCAGTTCAAGGCATGACCGTTAGCAGATTCTAACACTCCCGGAGTTAAAATTCTTATTTACCTGTATAATTACAGGAAGAATGATGAGCATTGGATCTGTTGTAACCCAGCAAAATGAAACTGATCTGCAACTTGGAAAGTGGGGAGGGGCGAGCTTAAACCTTGGGGGAGAGGTTCCACTAACCTCCCAAAAACAGCTGAGACCAGCTGCACATAGTTAATAAACACACAGATACCCCAAAGCCCCCCATTTTCCAAGTTGGCAGGTCAGTTTCATTCTTCCTGTAATTATACAGGCAAATACGAATTTTAACTCAAGGAGTGTTAAGACCTGCTAACAACCATGCCTTGAAGTGGCAGCAGGCTTACGACGCTTTGGACAAAGGGTTAAACTAAATAATCCCTTTTTCAAGAGACTATATAAATATTGCACTGTGTATTTTTGTCACATTGGAAGTAGCTTCGGGCATCTTTGTTTGTTTTTTTGTTGTCTACGATGTCGGTCTGCCTGTACTTTATGCCTGGTGGTTGTCCTGGATCCTCGAACATAGACATTGAAGGTTCCTGATTCTGTCATCTGCTGCTGGAACTCCTGAAATGGAGGAAGAAATAGGAAGCAGCAAGGGATGGAACCCATAGTTAATGAAGAAGGGTGTTTCAGTGGTGGACTTGCTGCGAAAGTTATTGTGTGCAAATTCAGCCCAAGGAAGAAGTTCTGACCAATCGTCCTGAGTGTCGGAGACAAAACATCTTAAGTACTGTTCTAGTGACTGATTAGTTCTCTCCATCTGACCATTAGTTTGAGGATGGTATCCTGAGGAGAAATGTAATTCCACTCCCAGCTGTTGGCAGAAGGAACGCCAACATTTTGAGATAAACTGTGATCCTCTATCAGACACAATGACCAAAGGTACCCCGTGAAGATGAAAGATCTCCTTGACAAAGATGTCTGCCAATTTGGGAGAATTGGGAACACTCGTAAGCAGAATAAAATGTGATTGTTCTGAGAATCGATCTACCATGACTAGGATGGTGTTCATACCCTTGGATGCCAGGAGCTCCACTATAAAATCCATGGACAAGTGTGTCCAAGGTCTGTCCGGAATGGTGAGTGGCGTGAAAGTGTCTGGGAGTTATACTCCTGGGAGTCTTGTTTTGAGCACATGTAGGACACGCAGCAATGAAGTCTCTGATATCTTTTTGCATTCTAGGCCACCAAAAGGTCCACTTCACTAGATCTATGGTCCTTCAGGAACCTGGATGTCCAGAAGATTTCGCAGAGTGACCCCATACAATGACCTTCCTCCGATGAGAAGGTGGAGTAAACAAGTGACCATCTGGAACTGTGAGATGTTTTGGTATATGGGTTTGAGTCTGCATAATGTCCTCTAAAGCATCAAATGTATTGGCAGAGAGAATGTATTTAGACGGAAGGATGGGTTTCCGTTGATCCTTGGACTTGTCTTCTACCAAAAACTGACAAGAGAGAGCGTCGGCTTTGGTGTTTTTTGAACCCGGAAGAAAAAAATGAAGGAAATTAAATCGGGGAAAAAAAATTGACCATCTGGCTTGACGATACCCCAAACATTTGGCACCCTCAATCTAGACTAGATTTTTGTGATTTGTGAGGATGGTGAATAGACTCTCCGTACCCTCTAATAGGTGTCTCCATTTCTGCAGGGCAAGCTTGATGGCTTGAAGTTCACGGTTCCTGACATCATAATTTTGTTCTGCCGCAGAGAACTTTTTTGAGAAAAATGCACAAGGGTGTAGTCTGGCCCAGGAATTCTTCCTTTGTGAGAGGATGGCTCCAGCTCCCACATCTGAATGGAAGACTGGGGACAGGATGAGTGAGAATGGGTGCCGAGGCAAAGGCGGTCTATAAAACATCAAATGCTTGTCTAGCTGCTGGCAAGCACAAGGCAGGATCTGCACCTTTTTGTGTGAGAGCTGTGATAGGCACCACTTTAGAAGAAAAATTTGAATGAATCTGCGGTAGTAGTTTGCGAAACCTAGAAATATTTGAACCGTTTTGCGTGACGTGGGGTGTGGTCAATCTAGGACCGCCTTAACTTTTGCTGGATCCATTGTAAGGCCCCTACTGGAAATAATGTAACTGAGGAATGCTGTGGAAGTTTGGTGAAACTGGCATTTCTCAATCTTGGCGAATAAATGGATCTCCCGGAGTCGTTGGAGTACCTGCTTGACATGATTAATGTGTTCATCCAAGGTTTTTGAGAAAATCATGATTTCGTCCAGGTAAACGACTACAAACTGATCGAGCAAGTCTCGGAATATGTAGTTTACAAAATCCTGGAAGACAGCTGGAGCATTGCAAAGCCCGAATAGCATTACAAGATACTCATAGTGCCCATCGCGAGTGTTAAACGCTGTCTAACATTCGTCCCCCTGTCTTATCCTCACCAAATTGTAGGCCCCCCAGAGATCCAGTTTGGTGAAGATGTTGCCACCCTGTAAGCATTCGTAGAGCTCTGGGGTTAATGGCACAGGATACCGTTTTTTGACCATAATCTTATTGAGACCTCTGTAGTCTATACATTGTCTCAGGGATCCGTCCTTTTTCTTCACAAAGAAAAAGACCGCTCGAGCTGGGGAAGAAGACTTCCGAATAAATCCTGTTGTAAATTCTCCAAATTCTCCTCATGGCCTTAGTCTCAGGGACAGATAGTGGATATGAAGATCCTCTGGGAGGTATTGATCCAGGCAGTAGGTCAATTGGACAGTCATAGGAGTGATGAGGCGGCAAGACTTCGGACCTGGCTTTGTCGAATACGTCTTTGAATTCGGCATTGCACCCTGGCAATTGTACGTCCGTCTCCTGGGAAGAAGAAAGTCTGTAGAGACTCCAGAGGGGAATAAAACAGGACAAAATGCAAAAAGAGCCCCACACAACAGGTTTCTTACCCATCCAGTTGATGTGTGGGTTGTGTATCTGTAGTCAGGAGAGGCCAAGGATCACATCCACAGAAGGAGTGTGAGTGGAATCTAGGAAGATCTCTTTGGAATGATGTATTGAAGTGAGAGGATGGAGCGAAGGTGTCTGAAGAGAGATGAAGGCTGGCTACAGAGGTCGACCATCGATGTCCTCTAGTCCCACTGGGCGCTCCTTGGGTATGAGCTGGATGTTGTTCCATTCTACTAACACCTGGTCGATAAAATTACCTCCGGACCCGAAGTCCACAAAAGCCAGTGTAGAGACCTGAAATCCCTTGCCGGGAGTGAGACGGGAAGAAAAATCCTAGACGGGGGTCTCTCAGTGATGGAGGATAGGGTAATGTTTCCCAATGTGGCTCCACTAGACCTCACTGGGCTTTGGTGTTTCCCGGCTTCAGGGGACATAATCTGACCAGATGTCTGGTATTCCCACAGTATAGACAGAGTCCAGCAGTGCATCTGCGATGCTTCTCTGCCGCTGGCAATGGGTTGGAACCCAACTGCATAGGTTCTAGGGGATCGAGAGAAGAAGGTTCCTGATGACTGACCTGAAGTGGAGAATGGGCCCCTCGTGAAGAAAGAGTGCAGAGGCGAGCTCTCTCAGCTTTTTTATCTTGCAGTCGCTGATCCACTCTGATGCAGATGGCAATGAGTTGCTCAAGATCGGTGGTACGTTCTTGGGTGGTGATCTCATCCTTTAGTGTCTCGGAAAGGTCTTGCCAGAAAGCCACAGATAGAACCTAATTATTCCACCCTGTTTTGGCAGCGATGGTCCGGAACTCAAGGGCGTACCTGGCCACTGGACGGCCTTGTGACAGTGAGGGGATACCCAGGCCATTAATAAAGGTATTTTGCCTGGCTGGGGGCCCCTAAGCCAAATTGGGAAAATTTAGATTGTCAGCTCTGCAGCCCAGTAATGGCAAAAACACTGTGCATTCAATAAACATGTTTGTGTCTCCCACCAGGTATAAGGTGGCGAGAATCATGTTGTGTCTAACTATGAAATGTATTACTGTAGCAGTGTTTCCCTGTAACTGTGCAAAGAAAAAATGGTTTAAAAACCCAGCAGCCCGCAGCACAGTGAATGGATTTTAGCTAATTTCTGCTAGCTAGGTCCGAGCACGCTGAGATTTTCTGTGAGCGCTAGTCAGTTAAAATCATTAAAAAGGTTATAGCGCAATTTTGATAAAGGTATATACAAAATCAATGAATAAAAGTCCCCAAGGTTTAGATTTTTATTAAAGTAATGGTCAGAGTAAGTCATTTAGTTTTGATAAAAATCCATTTGCATAGGAAACAGAAGGAGCTACTCTGCCCTCTAAGCTTCAAAGGACCAGTCTCAAAGGCAGTCCAGGATATGGAGGTATTAACCATTTGTTAGCAAGGATATGGAGGTGTTAAACCTTTTGTTACCAAGGAAGAGAATTTCAAAGCCACCCTGACAGATAGCTGCTCTGCCAGACTGAGCGGTGCCGGGTAGAGGGGATGGGCCTCATATGCTAAGCGGCCAAGGTGCAAAGTGGCACATGCCCAGAGCAGACTGAGAGGCCCCTCTGCCAGGTTTGAAAGGTACTGGCAAGTCCGTGATAGGGTTAAGGAATTATTCCCATGGAGTAGATTGGCTGCATGGGTTAAGTATAGGCATGTTTAGTGCATAAAATCCCTTCAGCCAATCAGGAATCAGTTCCATCTAAGTTTCATCATGTAACAAGAGTCATCATGCTGTAAGAGTTTCATACCATCTAAGGATTCATGCAAGAAACATATAAGCTTCAAGATTTTAAAGTTTCATCACTTACGAAGCAGCTCCAGCGGAGTAAACCGCAGCGGTAAGTTGCGCTGCTGACCAAGAACTGTTTCAGCCTCTTTTTGCAAGCAACTCCCAGTCATGTGAAATTGCTCCTAGAGACTTTGTTTTGGCAACATTTCGTTTTGGAAACATTTTATTTTGTTTGACCCAGTTCCAGTAAGTATATTTCTTTGTTGTAATTGTAAATCAAGCTGTGTATGTTCATTCTGTAAATAAATCGCAATTTATTTTATCTCTTGCTTTGCGCAATCAAAGGTGTTAAAAGCATTGGTCTCCCGTGACAGACCTCCCTGGGAAAGGTGAAAGAGGAAAGACGCAGCTGTTACCTTTTGACTGGGAATATCGAAGACCTTGCAGAACTCCTGAGCGTAGAGACCGAAGTCCTGGGTGATGTCCAATCACAATTCCCAGATGGGGGTTGCCCAATCCAATGCCTTGTCTGTTAGGAGAGAGATGATGTAGTCCACTTTGGATCTGGGAGTAGAAATCAAGACGGGGTGATTTCAAATTGTATGAAATACTGGTTTAAGAAGCGTCGTCAACCATGGGGGTCCCCTGCGTTGTGTGTTGGAGATGGTGTTCAGAGTACTGGGACAAGGCTATGGGAGCAGTTCTGAACCTGGCAGCAGCATGGTCGGTGGGAGCCGCATAAGTTGTCCGTGCCTGGGCGGTAAGGATTAAAATTGCAAGAGATTCATTCGCTTGTCATTTTGCTCTAAGTATTTTTCAATACTTGAGAGCATGCTGGCGTGCAAGCTAAAGACTCGCCCCACCTCAGCGGGGTCCATGTTTGGTGGACTGAGCATACTGTGATGGTGTGCTCACCAGAAACATGATGGGACCATGCTGTGAGAAGATGCAGGAAAACGTCCAGCAAGATAGCTTGCGCGCGGACATTATGATGGCCACCGTGAGAGATACTTAGAGCCAGATAAAGACAAGCTATTTATACCAGCTATTATAATGCAAATTTGATTTATTTGCGCAGATCTTTAAGCATATGTTGACCTTCTGTGTTAATAGTGAAAAAGTGAAAATAAAGGCGCGAACAACTTAAATGTGAAATAAAAAGTGAATGTGTAGAACTAATAAAGACATACAATATAAATCACACAAAATAAAAATAAAAAAATAGTGATAATCAAAATGGTGATAATCAAAATATGTATAAGTGTTAATCTAATATCCCAGCTCAAACCCTCTGGTGGGACCTGTTTCAAGGGTTCCAAGATGTAAGGTAATTCTCAAAAAATCCAGGAGGAGCATGTAAGGGAAAAGAAGACAAGAGAACACACAATATAAGTTCAGATGTATGGAAAATTTAGATAAGGCATGTAGTAATGTCTTGGCTCGTGTGTCCAGCCTACTCACAAGATGTAGATGAATAAAATGCGGTTTGCAAATAGGGCTGCTACCCGTATGGAATGAGTGCAGTCAGGATCCCCCCTCAAAGGCACAGTCAGCGATGTGATGAGTTATATGAAAGATGAGAAAAAGCTACATAGCGCGATCAGGCTGATAGATAAATTCTTTATGTAAAAAGTATATAAAATGCGCACTTACAATGTGAAAATATAAAACAAGCATGTATCACTTAATAAGTGAAAACGAAGGGTCACCGCACTGCTCACCGCCTCCCCTGGGTCCTCCAAGCTTCACCAACTCATAGTCTGTTATCGGAGCTTGTTCTCTTGCGCCCGTTGGAACATGTGACGTCACGGCTGCAGGGCTGGTGAACTACGGATCGCCTTCAGGATCAAAAATTTACCACTCAACGTGTTTCGCCCAGTTTGAAAAAACTGTATTCGGCTTCGTCAGGAGTGTGTATGTTGGTATGAATGAACCCTTAATTAACCTCCTTCCCAGGGTTTAAGCCCGCCCCAACCCTTAATTAACCTCCTTCCCAGGGTTTAAGCCCGCCCCTCCCCACTTCACAAGTGAGCAGGTCCTTTCATTTAGCTGGATACAGATCCAATGTTGGTCTTTCTCCCTCCTAATAGAGGTACACTGGCGACACACTTTATTCGAGCTCGGCTAGTCCCACGAATTCGGGTATACCCGGGTGTATTGAGGTTTGTGACTGTTTTCTGCCCGAGTGCATTGGGTTATTTTCCAGGCAGGGATTGAAGCATTTTATTCCCGCTGGCTGCAATACTGCACAGTATATATATATATACTGCATTACAATTCATGAATTTATGCCATCTGGTAGACACGCGAAGCATTGCAGCCTATTAAATCCTAATCATTATCATTTAACAGATCAGCCGCCCGTCAGCCAGGCATGAACCCAGGCTGGGAAGGAAAACGCAACGGGGCTTGTCAGAGGTGAGGAGCGGCGCATTCCAGGTATCTGCCAGGTACATACTGGGTATTTGCTCGAATAAAGTGTGTCGGTGCAGTAAATGAGAATTTTAATCCTAATAGAGATATATTAGTATTGTATCTGGTAGTGTTAGGACTTGCGAACGGGGTCTGCCTTGTCGCGGCTCGCAAGCTTACAATGCGTTGGCCAAAGTTTTAAACTAAATTATCCTACTTCAAGAGAGTATATAGATATTTTACTGTGTATTTTTGTCATTGGGTTGTAGCATTGGGCTTCTGTGTTGTTTCTATATATATATATATATATATATATATATATTTGTACTATAGGGCACCACCAGATCTATCCAGACATCTGAACCGAATTTTCAACAGTCCAAATGGCCGCTCAATAACCACTCAAGTGGATATGTGTGCCGCATTATATCGCTCCTCTGCAGGGGTTTGAGGGTTACCCAGTGGGGTTAGGAGCAAAGGTCGGATCCCATATCCTGAATCACATATAATACAGTGATTAAAAATATTCTTAAACATTTAACAATGTAGTTATGTTCACCAATATGTATTGTTATTGGCCTCAAAAATATGTTTGAGACATTATTTCTGAACGTAAGAGGTAGGGCAGAGGTAGGGAGTAGTACACTGACCTTGGCATGGGATCTGAGGAATGGGATGCAGGAGTAGGCAAGTCCAATTCCGGGATCGAGGCAGGCAACAGGTAAGGATAGTCAAGTCTGGTTCTGAGGTCGAGGCAGGAGGCAGGCAGCACGCAAAGAGTTGTCAGGTCTGGTTACGAGATCAAGACAGGCAGCAGGCAAAACAAAGGCAAGGCAGAGCTCAGACAGGACAAGGTAACAAGTACATTGCAGGAGCACTGACAGGGAGCAACAAAAGCCAGAAGCAGCTGCTGGCAATGAGGGCCAGAGAGAGGCTGACTTCCTGTCAGGAAGTGGGGAGCAGGAATTGCCAGGAAGCAAGATGGCCATGGTAGCTTCAGCGAGGGTGAGAGGTTACTTCCTGTTGAAAGCCATCTGAGGTATCTGGACAGATCCTTATAGTGACGTTCCTATTAATATACCTTGGTTAGACAAATAAAAACAGATGTTTCTAACGCCATGAATTGTCACGTACCCAACAGTCAGTAATTGGAGTGGCAATTAGCGGTTACGGATAATTGTTAGTAAATCATTGAAGCATTTTGACCTTTAAATTCCCACACCCTCACAATAAAAAAAAATCACATGGTAAAACACTTATAAACTTATTGAAGGATTGATTGAAAGGGCAAAAGACTAATGGTATTGACCATAGTGATTCAAACATTGTTGATTGATGACAGAAGAAAACATGTATTGAATAGGTTAGCCATGATTGTTAAATGTTTAAACCTAAATAACCAGTGAGACCATATGTCACCACTGTCACAAAAATTATCTTTATATGTTAAAGCTGCAGTTCAAAGTGACGTTTTGACAAAATGAAATGTATTTTCTCTCATTAAATATGTGCATCAATACAATCCGTACACTGACAAGTGATTAGCTACGTTACAGATCGATCGGTTTTCTTTTAATCGATCACTTGGTTGGGCTATTTAATTATTTTGTGGGAAATTTAGTCCATTAATATAATAAGACTTGCCAGTTACTAGATACAATTGGTGCACTGCTAGAGAGAGAACAGGGATGAAGAGGCCGAGCCAATCAGAAGAGGAAGGGTCTGTCACTTTGCTAATACTTTCTACATTATAAACATTCAAAATGTATAATAAAAATTATGGCATGGTTATTTTTTTTATTTTCATGTATTTTGACATAGCACATACATTATTTATTATTATTTACACATGTAGGATATTGACTGAACTGCACCTTTAAGATGTCACGATAGGACTATCCAGCAACCCTGCTGAGCTGAAAAATGAATGTACAACCTATATAACCATAACATCAACAAGTCATATCTTAACACATTCATAATGTAAGTGGTGACACAATAGGGTCTGAAAGGTAAACGGTTATATTTTTTAAAACTCCTACTTTTCAAAACCACGGGTTTACAACTATAAAGCAATACGTGTCAGCTCCAAAGACTCCATGCTTAAAACATATGTCAAAATAATGCATTTTTTTCTGAGTCTCCCTATCAGCAGCTTCTCACACCTTCTTGACAACTTTTCCTGGCGGGACGATTTTCAGAGGAAATCAGAATTCTAGGGTGGTGATTAGCCTCGATAACCTAATCGGGACTAATAGAATAGCACAAGTTTGAAAACCTGGCGATAAGTGGCTTATCGACGCTCGTTTGGTGTTTTTTATTTCTCTACAAAAATAATTGCCGAAAAGGTATCTTATCACTAACTTATCGTGGCTTACTGAATCACTGTAGGCTTTTTTGTCAATAAGGCGGCCATAGGTGGCTTATCGCTGCTTAGTCCATAGCCCCCTTTGCATTGATTTATCGTGCAATAAAACCTGTGGGCAAAAATGGTATTCACTAAAAAAACAACTTTTTTAAGGTTCGATACAAAAATGCATTATCGAACTACTGTTTTTTTTGAAACTGCTGCCTGGAAGAGCTGCTTGGAGACACTGGGTCTTCATGCATGGATCTTCCAGGCGATCGAGTAGTTTCAATATTAATTTTAATACTAGTGTCTGGGAGCAGGGGGTCTCCAGAGCTGAATTGCATTGATTTCAGCCTTTAGGGATGCCCTACTTCCTGAGATACAGACCCCTGTATGGGGTTCCGGTATTCCCTGTGCTTTTAAATCTCCTGCATCACGTAACCGGGGGATTTAAATCCTGCAGGGAGATACCAACATCCCATAACGGGGCCTGTATCTCGGGAAGAAGGGGGTCCCCGAGGCGGAAATGAATGTGGTTCAGCTTAGAAGACCCTTGCTCTGCACACTAGTATCCAATCCCCCCCAAAAAACCTTTACCGTAGCGGCAAGCCGCTAAGGTAATGAAGTGCCTTTCATTTAATTTTTACTAATACTGTACCTATGACCCACCAATACACAACCCACCCCATGTACCCCCAACAACCCCCCCCCCCTAACAAATACAGTACAGTAATGGGCAAAATTACTATTATCCAGATATGGATAATAGTGAATTTGACCATTTAAAATAAAAACAGCCAGGATGAAGTAAAGAAAACTTGTACTTACCCCTCCCAGGGTGAAGGCCATCCTCATCACTGTCCTTGTCCTCCGATGGCCACAACAGTACAATAAAAAATACAATCCAATGGCCCCTAACCCCTTAATGGCAATTCTGGTTAGTAACACTATAGTTATTAAGGGGTTAACTCACCCTTCCCCACTTGTCACCCGGGCGGCCTAACCACCTTCCCTGGGGCTACTACCCCAACCCCCACTCCCACTACCCATTGATTGGCACAGTGATAAAGCATGGCCCATACGATATGGGCATGCTTTGCCACTATAGCAATTATGTTTAAGCTAAAAAAAAGGACAAAATACATAAAACACATTACATAAAAAGTATACACATTCAAATGCCAAGAAACATTTGCAGTGGTTCATCATGCCTATAGGAAATGGGCCTTTATTTATGGCTACTATGACAGTCAATGGCACAAACTAAAAAATAACAATTGCATTGGCACAGTGGTACACCATGCCCTAAAATAACATGCAATATTAATCACTAGACTGTAAGGAAACCTAAAACCACCAAATAACTAGAAAGAAAATGCACAACACCAAAAATAAAACAAAAACTAAGATAACAAGTGCAACAAATAAACACAAGAATTATAGAAAACAATCAACAAAAATCATATAAAAGAATTAAAGCAAGCATTGCAAAAAAATGCAATTGTGCACTGTATAACAATGCGATTGCTTGTCACTGTAGCTCATGGATTATCATTGGCATCAAAGGGGCATAGATAAATACATTGCAATCAAGGGCAGCAAAAATACTAATTACAAAATACCTAAATACCTAAAAAAGGTACCCATAGGGACTCCTGGACAGCTCATGGGGACCCCCTGACACCCCCTTCAAGTCCTAAAGTTCTCCTCACTAGAACATTTAGAAACTTTAAGCCACAACAGTTTCTGGCTGAGCTTACCAACTGCCCTTGGCACAGAATTGATTTAATTCCCGACCCTGATTCTGGCTCGATTATTTCCAATCTGAGTTCTTAAAACTCTGTGATACCCATGCCCCACTACACAGAATAAGGGTATGGGGGGCCACCTTCCATGGGTTACAACTGATTTTATAGCCCTTTATCAGTTATGAGATGCCTTGTGGAAAAGCTACAAAGTAACTGGCACTACCAAGGATCTCAATCACTACAGATGCCTGCGGAACATGTGCACAAGGCAAACAAGGCATGCAAAAGCACAATATTACTTTGACAATCTCCTCCAGAATACATCAAACCCAGATAACTTCTGGAAGATTATCAACAATATATTCCAGCCTTCTAACCTTCAACAACCAAGTAATATCACTAAATGGGGTACTGTATTACTCTGACAAGCCACTGACATTGCAAATGCATTCAATGATTACTTTGTGGGTTGTGCTACTAACTTATTAGCGAAACGCAACCTAAACCACAAACATGAATCTCATCCTGGGAGTACCCATATAGCCCCAACACTGCCCACAATTTTCAATTTGGCCCAGTATCTGAAGAACAGATTACACAAGTGCTCCTCAAATTAAAACAAAGCAGCCAATGTGGACCTGACTTACTACAATCTAAGTTCCTAAGACTTGGTGCCCCAGACATTGCCAAACCAATTGCTTCCATAGTCAACAATATTCTGTCTGCAGGCCAAATCTCAAAGACCTGGAAAACTGCTGGAGTTGTTCCAATCTTTAAAAGAGGGGACAAAAATACTGTCTCAAACTACAGGCCAATATCACTTCTCCCAATACTATCCAAAGTCATGGAAAAATGTATCCACTCCTAATTAAGCGATTACTATACCCAGACAAATTTCCTGAGCCAATTCCAATCTCACTTCTGCTCCAAACACTCCACCGTAACTACCCTGTTAAAAGTTTTCAATGAAATCCAGTGTGGAATGGAACAGGGACATCTCTCTGGTGCAATAATCCTAGATTTTGCAAAGGATTTTGATACAGTTGATCATGCTATCCTGCTTAACAAATACCAGTGCTCTGGAATAGGGAAGCATGCTTTAAACTGGTTTCAATCCTACCTTTCAGGTAGATCCCAACATGTGTCCATCTCAGGCTCTAACTCTAACCGCTTGGATATCACCTGTGGTGTCCCGCAAGGCTCTTTTCTGGGGCCCCTACTCTTCTCAGTGTTCATCAATGATCTTACCACAGCTTGTAAGGAAGCTTCAATACACATGTATGCAGATGACACAATCTTATATGCACACAGCCATAGCCTCTCCGACCTTGAAAACATACTTCAGGCTGACGTTTTGAGACTCGAAAACTGGATTTCCGAAAACAAACTGTTTTAAAACACTGACAAGACTGTAACAATGGTATTTGGGACCAAAACTAAATTTGTAAAGCTTCTAGTGACTTAGCTCTAGATCAGAACCAATGCTAACATCACCCTAACTCCTGTTACTAGTTTTAAATACCTGGGCATATGGTTTGACTTCCACTTAACATTCGGAATGCACATTGATACCCTGACATCCAAAACCTATGCCAAACTAGGTGTACTTTACAGGAACAATTCCTCCATAAGTCTGTTGGTCAGAAAGCGTATCGCACAGCAGATGCTAATGCCAATTATCGACAATGGAGACATAGTATATGGCTCAGCACCCCAAACCCACCTTAGCAAACTTGACACCCTTTACAATTCAATATGCCCTTTTGTTCTCCAAGGCAACAACAACACACATCACTGCGAAATGCTCAAAGAACTAGATTGGTCATCACTTGAACCTAGGCGCAAAGTTCCCCATTCCTGTCTTGCCTTCAAATACTTTCTGGGCAAGCTACCCATCTATCTGAACAAGCTCCTCATCCCTACCACATGCAGAACTTATCAACTGAGATCAGACTCCGAAAGACTGTTCATAGTCCCAAGTCTCAACAAAGTAATCCGGCCGCTCCTCCTTCTCTTACCGTGCACCACAAAACTGGAACAACCTACCGGAGACTCTCACAGCCACCACCAGTCTAAGTTCTTTCAAAACTAAGGCTGTCTCACATTTTAATATGGTCTGTACCTGTTACATACGCCTATAATATATATTTTCTTAAACTGTGCATGCAATGTCCTTTATATAATGTATACCCTGTTCACTTATGTAACTGTATTTCTAACCATGTATTATTTGTCTTAACTCTATGCCCAATACATACTTGAAAACGAGAGGTAACTCTCAATGTATTACTTCCTGGTAAAATATTTTATAAATAAATTTACAGTAGTAAAGTCTTTAAAACTGCAAAAGAAGGGCAAAATAACTACACAAGGTATCAATAAATGTGATTTATTCCTTTTAAATATCTGGCATATTTTTTTACATCAGTTTTGTCCTAGTATTGAAGCAGGAGAGTTTTACAAATGACCCCAAAGATTTCAGTGAGCTTCTGCATTGGTTCTTCTTTTCAGCTCTTGCTAAGATGTATCAAAAGTTAATCGAAGCACACATTTGTCTGGAAATTACAATATTTTTAGAATATTAGATAATCAGTCACAAATTATGTTATAAATATTTATATCAGAGCCATCCAGGGTCACAGTGTTTTACAATGTTTACAAACATTACGATATAATTGCAATACAGGGAATATGCAGATGTAGCAGACATTATTGCACCCATTAATGCAATGTGTTGCATTAAGGCTACTGAAAACAATAGTGAAGGAGATAACATTATTTAACGCAATCTTGTGTGTGTTTACCACTGTTAAGAGCAAAACAACATCTGCTACATCTGTAATATTACAGATGGGAATATGTGCATTAAGACATAAATGGGAAATGAGAACAATGGGAGAATAGAGCCCCTGTCCTGAACCGCTTACAATCTAAAATATAAATACACAGAAACACATCCTACAGGCAAACCAAATATACATGTGATTTCTGTAACACCATTACAGCAAGCACATGCCCTTGGTTCCCACCTGTCCTAAATGGAATATGAAGCTTTACAATTTTATTTAGGTCACTTCTGCAGCTCCAGTACAGGGCTGTAAGCCACTGTACTGTAAGTGGCAACGTTCCATGCAGTTTACAGAACAGCACATGTGCTTTGTGAGTTCCTGAAATAGCAGTAAGGCACTGAACTGGTGTAGCCAAAATATGTTGACATTGTAAATCCAAATGCCATTGAAATTTGACAAAAACAAAACAGAGTTTGAAATATTTCATTAAAGTTCACTGTAATGATATGTTATTACTGCAATGTCATTGTAGGAGAGAATATTTCTGTTTTAGTATGGAACATACTATATTATCTTTAACTGTGCATGCAATGTCTTGTATATAATGTTTACTTAATGTAACTATGTATTTATAACCATGTATTTGTCATCACAACTCTATGCCCAGGACATACTTGAAAACGTGAGGTAACTCTCAATGCATTACTTCTAGGTAAAACATTTTAGAAATAAATAAATACTCCCTCTCTCTCATTTTCTACTACAGGCAAAGAAAAGGAAATTGGACCATAGAGACACTCTAAGTACTGTAGAGTATGTAGAAAACATAATGTATTTATAGTTTATTGAGAACACAATTGACATCCACAAAAAAAAGACAGTAGATACCAAATGAAGCATAAAAAACACATCTATTACAAATGCATTGATATAGATAAAGCGCAAATGCAACTACAGTACTAGGAAAAAAGGCTTCAAATACTTATCTGGACTGTACATATAGCAAATGCATGATATGTGTGCAGCTCTAGTACAGATACATAGGTATAGATAAAGTGCAAATTCAACTTGTAGATAAACTTTCAGGTACTTATCCAAGATCAAACATATATAAAAATACATTAAGTATGTGCCAATTACAAAGCAATAAAAGTGAATGCATCGGCCAAATGAACATTTTTATAGAAATAATTGGTAAAGAGTCAAACCAAAGAAAAAACTATCAAAATGTCCATCTACAAGTGCTCTGATGGTTTCTTGGGGCAGATCGTCAGAAGTCCAATAATTCTGGGCAACTACCTTGATGGGCAATGTCTGTTAGTTTTCCTGGGTTTATCGGATAGTTACAAAGCTAAATACATGCAAAAAACAATAGTCATTAGTTATCTAATTAGTATATGCTTAACACCATGTAAAGTTAGCACTTCCTTGCGTTAGCTTGAAATAACATGGCGTTAATCCAGTCTTACCCAAAGATGGCGTTACTTCTCTCAGATCCCTGAATAGTTGTTTAATTAAAATTAAAAAAGAGAAGACAGAAGAGGGAAAAAACCCAGTAAATAACAATACGCTAGATAAATCCTACTGTATCTAACTCAGGGTCTGGATATGAGTAACGCCACCTTTTACCTATTACCTAACTAACATTATATTAAATCCCTGTGTTAACTAAAATGGAGCTCTGATGACATGCGCTGCTAGCATGGAATGCCTCTTTTGCATATCATTAGCACAAACGTCTATTATAACGTAAGGGCTCCTTATGGCTGAAAACCGCACATAACACTATGTTAATGAGCTTTGAAAATCCATGTTAACACTTAATTAAATACTAACTGAAGTTAATGTATTGTTAAGTATGTAATGGAGTTCTGAGGATCTACCCCTTGGACAGCAGCATGGTGAGAATTCTTGTAAGTTGCAACCTAACAAGCAATTTGTTGTTGCTTCATTACTAACATATGGAGGAAGGAAAAAAGAGGGGGTCCAGCTGTGCAAACTACTGTTCAATGGTAGAACACAAAGTTAGATCTAGATCAAATCAAACACCTCTCTTGCCTCAGCTAACCATTTAACAACTTTTAAAGATTATTTCAAACAACTTAAATGTTCATGTGCCTGATATGTGTAAAAAATGTGTTAATAACCTAGATGTAACTCTTTGAACATGTCAGAAATACACACTGCATCAGCAGGAGAAATTGCCATTGTTTCGAATCAGTCGCAAGTGAGAAGGGGGTGGGGCTATCATGGCTTCATTGATGTATCTGTGATTTTTGTACCCATTAACACACAAGGAAATCATAGATATTTCAATGTTCTTTTTCAAAAGTTCCACATTCCTGCTCCTTAAAACAATTATGTGTACAATATTGTCTACTTAATTGTAGTATTTTTTTTATGCTGCTGGCAACATTTGAAGGGGCCAGAGTAGGATCAATGATTTCGCATACTACTGTTATTTATGAAAGAGGCCCCGAAAGATGGATGCTAATAAACATTTTATAGAACATTGATATCAGTTGATTACGAATTAAATTTCTAAACATAGCGATTTTTTTTAACCAGGGCAAATACAGTATGACTCAGGTGTTGCACTAACGTATTTGGTTCAAAAAATTACAAATAATCCTGATAGTTAGTCATTATCTGGAATCAGTTTAAAAATACAATAGAATGTAAAATAATCCCTAACCGTTAATATTTTCATGACATGCATTCATTCATTATGGGTTTTTACAGTACAGTATGTAAAAGAAATGTAACTTAAGTTATTAAGCAAGTTATGAAAGTACCTCTATTTGATTAGATTTTGCAAAGGCTTTTGATACTGTGATCATGTTATCTTGCTTAACAAACTCCAGTGCTCTGGAATAGGGAAGCATGCTTTAAACTGGTTTCATTCCTACCTATCAGGTAGATCCCAACATGTGTCTATTTCAGGTTCTAACTTCAATCTCTTGGATATCACCTGTGGCGTCCCGCAAGGCTCTGTTCTAGGGCCCCTACTCTTCTCAGTGTTCATCAATGATCTTCCTCCAGATTGTAAGGGAGCTTCAATACACAAGTATGCAGATGACACAATCTTATATGCACACAGCCCTAAGCACTCCGACCTTGAACACATACTTCAATCTGACTTTTTGAGACATGAAAATTGGATTTCTCGAAACAAACTATTTTTAAACACTGACAAGACTGTAACAAAGGTATTTGGGACCAATGCAAACATTTTAAAGCTTCCAATGACTGAGATCCAGATCAGAACCAACGCTAATACCACCCTAACTCATTTTACTAGTTTTAAATACTTGGGCATATGGTTTGACTCCCATTTAACATTTGGGATGCACATTGATACCCTGACATCCAAAATCTATACCAAACTAGGTATACTTTACAGGAACACGTCCTCCCTAATCTGCTGGTTTTAAAGTGTATCGCAGATCAAATGCTAATGCCAATTATCGACTATGGGGACACGGTATACAGCTCGGCACCCCAAATCTACTTTAGAAAACTTGATACCCTCTACAATTCAATATGCTGTTTTGTTCGCCAATGCAACTAAAACACACATCACTGCGAAATGCTCAAAGAACTAGATTGGTCATCACTTGAGTCTAGGCGCAAAGTTCATCTCTCCTGTCTTACCTTCAAATACTTTCTGGGCACGCTACCTGTCTTAGATAGGGAAAGGGGTCATCCCTGCTCAACCTTAATGTTCATAAGTATATAATTAAGATGGTGGTGCAATGGGAAAGAACAGATATATTTACAAAAAAGTGATCAAGAGGTGATCACCAAAAAGGTTCCCATTATATTGCACTCAGCCTATAAATTCCTAATGATTCAACAGTAGGTGTCCCAGAGTTGCATTGTTAGTGCAAAACACCAAGGAGGTAAGTACAATGAAAAAATGAAAATAATAAAATGTTATTAAACTCTTCTATCAAAAAAAACAAAAACCACTCTAATAAAATATTAAAAATCTTGCCTCCTCCCCCCTTGAAGAAGTGCCGGTTTACGACATGAAACAGCTGTCGGGCAGTCAGGCGACGCAACTACAGATGACGTCAGCCAGTTTGGAGGAACTTGCCTCACACAGTGTGCTGAACAACATGCTGATCAAACGCTAGATGCAGACCTTAGACGACGAGGAATATGGTTGTATGGCTCTAATTTTCTACTTATGTGTATACTTAGCTATTATCTACTGAGGCACTGGGACTTGTGTATATATACACATAGAGGGTATTAACCCCTTGTTTGATGCACAGTGGTTTGGCTGTGTTTCTGAGCCGCAACTAACGTCTATCCATTAGAGCCGCTTTAGAACTATTCAAGATAGGCTTGTGTCTGAAACAGACCTTGTACATATGTTTATGTTTGCTTATATGACTTGCTATCTATGGTGGTAGACAGTGATCCTTATACATTGAAAGGCACTATGAGAGTGCAAAAAATATTGATACACTCCATGTCATTGAGTAACATTTACCTACAGGATTCACAAGTGTATAACTCTAACAGCACTGCTTGACATACAGTATTAACTGTTGCTGTGTTTGTATCACAGACATCAATGCACTGTGAACTGTTGCAAAGTGAAGCATCATACACATGAACATTTTGTTTCAGATAGGGAAACCAAGATTGAAATGTACACCCATGATTAGGGTGTTCACTAACCTCTGCATATACTAGCACCTGGAGTAAATTTGGTATCTAGAGTGTTTTCTGACACAAGCACTATTGGACAATAATGGAGTAAACAGCACACACTGTGTTAACATAGAGGCAAGATTTTTAATATTTTATTAGAGTGTTTTTTGTTTTTTTTTTAAGAAGAGTTTAATAAAATTTTATTATTTTCATTTTTTCATTGTACTTACCTCCTTGGTGTTTTGCACTAACAATGCAACTCTGGGACACCTACTGTTGAATCATTAGGAATTTATAGGCTGAGTGCAATATAATGGGAACCTTTTTGGTGATCACCTCTTGATCACTTTTTTGCAAGCTACCTGTCTACCTGAACAAGCTCCTCACCCCTACCACATGCTGCACTTATCATCTGAGATCTGACTCCAAAAGACTGTTCATGGTCCCAAGGTTCTGCAATGTATCTGGCCGCTCCTCCTTCTCTTACTGTGCACTCCAAAAATGGAACAGTCTACTGGAGACTCTCACAGTTACCACGAGTCTAAGTTCTTTCAAAACTAAAGTTGTCTCACATTTTAATCTGGTCTGTAACTGTTACATACGCCTATAATGTATATTATCTCTAGCTGTGCATGCAATGTCTTGTATATAATGTATACCATGTTCACTTATGTAACTATGTATTATAACCATGTATTATTTGTCATCTTAACTCTATGCCAAGGACATACTTGAAAACGAGAGGTAACACTCAATGTATTACTTCCTGGTAAAACATTTTATAAATAAATTAATTAATTAATTTTGTGTTTGCAGATTTAAATTTGTTAGAAGCAAATAGTGACCTTTATGTTCTCGTTTTTCTACTTAAGGACTGGGACATGAATATTTTGGTCTTCTTTTCTGCATCTATTTTTTAATAATGAAATATAGAATAGGATGTATACTAAAGGTGTTAACAAAACATTTCATCTATCTTCAATATAAGCATATAGACATACTACTCTATCTGTATTGTAATTTATTTCAAACATACAGTAGCAAAATATTTTTAAGATCATTTATCACTGTAGATAATGTATTTATTAGTTACACAGTTAAATGGTAGATGAGGTTGAAAAATGACATATGTCCATCAAGTTTAAAATATGTTAAATTTAGATTGCATGACAGATTCTTATCCTATATTTGTATTTACAATATATTGATCCAGAGGAAGGCAAACAAAAAACACCTGGAAACATTATCCAACAATGTCATAAAGGGAAACAAATGATTTCCTTCCTGACTCCAATAATGACAATCAGATTTAACCCCGAATCAGCATCTTTCCCATTACTAGAGACCTGGAAAAGCGTACCAGCAGCCAGCAAGGAGACACAGTCCCATAACGGTCCAGCCCAGCTGACACTGAAGCAGGAGGAGAGAATCTAGAGAGTCTATACAGGTGAATATAACCTCTCTTTTATTATTTTTATTGACTCAATAGTATAATTGTTGTGTGAATGCATTATTATTATTGTCATGTGTCATAACACATTTTATTGAATTGCATATTTTGCACTATAAAGTCTATTGCTTAACTTGCACCCTCAATTTTGTTTTAATCTCAAACACAATACTAGCCAATACGCCTATTCATTACCAGTGTGGTTACCTATACCTCAATGGGATCAAAGATAACCCCAATGGCAAGGAATGGGCACCCACTCTACCCCCAACACCCATAACAGTAATGGGCAAAATTACTATTATCCAGATCTGGATAATAGTGCATTTGCCCCTTCAAAATAAAACATTATCCAGCCAGCATAAAGTAAATAAATCTTCTACTTACCCCTGCCAGGATGAAGGCCATCCTCAATAAAAATAACCACAATAAATCAATCACCAAAAATAAACCAAGAATTAAACTAAGCAATCACCAAAAAAACAAGAACTAAACTAAGCAAACACCAAAAATAAACCAGAATTCAAAAAAACAATCACACAAAATAAACAAGAATAAAAATAACAATAACCAAAAATACATACACTGTATGAATGAAATAAAAACAAGCATTTGCCAAAAAAGGCATTGCTTGTCACTGTATTTATCTAGAGCCCTAAGGGGACATCGATAAATACATTGGTAGTCAATGGGCACGCAAAAAAATAACAATTTAAAAATACCATAAAAAAAACCTGAAAACAAAAATTACATACATTCAATGTTTTTCTTACCTTTAGATGTCTTCACCCTCTGATTCCGATGTATCAGGAAGCTCTCGATCCGCGATACAATGATCCTTAGCTTCAGGTAAATTCTGTTCTTCTTTCTTCAATATTCTTTCTTCAATACATTGTTAGATGTTGTCTCGTCGTCTTCTTAAGCTAAAATGAGTGTGGTAGCACTACCATCCACATATTATTGCGCTGCGTGGGTGACACGTGTTATCCCAGGGTGCTTAAGATAGGATGAAAGGGGATTGACATTGTGAGTTATCTTTACGATTGTATTGTGTGATATCATTAATGTTGGTCAAATCTGTGTTATATTCCAGCCCTGTTGGTAAAGTTTATATGGTTACAATATTGTGTGTGGTTATTCATCAAGACCCTATTTTGCTGTGAGGGGCCATCCCATCAGTGGCGGGACCCTCACAGGTGGAGGCGCTGTACCTTTCACCCCATGCTCCTTATGCGTGGAGGCTGAGACCTTCTGTGAGCCTACAGGTTAGCACCATTATACTACATAACTCCCAAATATCCTGGGGGGTGGGGGGGAGGGAATTTACGATGTTACACTAGGCTAACGGATTTAGGTCTGTGCAGGGCAAAAGGCTCTAAAATGTAAAGGGCCACTATGTGACTCATAATGCGAGGAGCTGGAGAAACTATTTCTGCTATGCTAAATCTGTCCTATTCACAAGAGTTGTGCCTCTTCGTAAATGCATGCATATGAAGATGTTCTAAGTTAATAAATTCAGTTGAAGAGTTCATGGCGCCTTGAAACAATTATTGATACTCCTCATACAAAGCCTGTATGGATCTAGCTTCCCTAAGAGGATCCTAAAACCTGTCCTGTTGACACAATCAGGTGAGCCGCTAAGCACTTACATACTTTATTCAGGTCCCAAAACTGTTTAAAGCCACAGAGACTGTTTCATCTACTTCATTTTTCACTGTGCACCCTATCCCTCATGCTGGGGTGGATAGGGGTGTTAAATGTAGAAGAGAAATGGAGCGTAAGGAGAGAGAGTGAGAATGTGAGAGGGAGAGTGTGAGAGGGGGAGGGAGAGTGTGAGATGTGGAAGGGGAGTGGGAGGGTAGGTGTGTGTAGAAGAGAGTGGGGTAGAGTATGTCTAGAAGAGAGTGAGGGAGAGTGTGTGTGTAGAAGAGAGTGAGGGAGAGTGTGTGTGTAGAAGAGAGGGACCATAAGGGGGAGAGTGAGGGGGGAAATGTGAGAAGGGGTGAGGGAGCGCAAGGGGTAGAGTGAGAGTAGGAGAGGAGCATAAGGGGGAGAGTGTGAAAGGGGTGGAGAGCGTGGAGCATGACAGGGGGAGAGACACGAGATATGGGGGGGATAAGAGATGTGGGGGATGAGAGATGGGTGGGATGATAGCCAGGAGTGCTATGGTTCCCTAGAATTTCACAATCTAATTCTGGGGTTCCTTACCCAAAAAAAGGTTGAAAACTTCTGGTCTAGGCTATTGAGCACTTGATTTGAGGGAGTTTCACAGGTAAGGGGCAGTGTGGGGAAAATGTTTAAGACGAGAAAGATAACAGTAGATGTGAAAGGGGTGGAAATGAGACAGTTGTGAGTGGAGCAAAAGAGACCATGGGATTTGACTTCATGTAGATCATTGGCTACTGTAATAAGCACAGTCTCTGTTGAGTAAGCTGTACGAAACCCAGATTGTAAAGTGTCCAGGAGGACATGGAAATGAAAGAAAGTTGATCATACGCGAGAACATAAGACATTCTAGCAGTTTCGAAGGCAAAGGGGAATGATCAGTAGATAATAAGGCACATAGGGTGTGGGGTGTTTTTGAGTATAGGTGTGACCTTAAAGGAGGAGGGGAAAATGCCAGAGGACAGGCAAGAATTAGAGATATGGGTTGAGAGTGGGGACTAAGACAGGAGTAAGAGTTCTGAAAGATGTGAGGTCATAGGATCGAGTGGGCATGTGGTCCGGGCCCTGACAGGGGGGAGAGCTGAGACCAGTGTTCTATGCCTGGTGGCTGTGGAGGATTCAGCTACTCAGCGCTGCAAGTTGGGCCCAGACAGAGATGATGTCCAACTTCTGCATCCAGCTGCTGGGCCTCTTGGTTGCTACCCCTGAGCCCCGGCTCAGAGACCACTCCCAAGCTAAGTGTGAGGTGTTTGTACTGTATCTGCAAGGGGGGGGGGTTGTGGTGTTTGTATCTTGGGGGGGGTAGTGGTATTTGGATCCAGGGCTGGTAGTGGTGTTTGTATCTTGGGGAGGAGTAGTGTTAGTATCTGTGGGGTAGGGGTGTTTGTATCTAGGGGTAGTGCTATTTGTTTCTGGGGGTAGCGGTATTTGTATCTGGGGGGTAGTGGAGTTTGTTTCTAGGGGGTAGTGGTGTTTGTTTCTTGGGGGGGTAGTGTATTTTGTATCTGTGGGTGGGGTAGTGGTATTTTGTATCTGTGGGTGGGGTAGCTGTGTTTTTTCTCTCAGGGAAAGTGCTGTTTTATATGTGGGGGGTTTGTATCTTGTATAGGTTTGTATCTTGGGGGTTAGGGGTGTTTGTACCTGAGGGGGTTATGGTGTTTTGTATTGGGGCAGTAGTGGTGTTTTGTATTGGGGGAAAGTAGTAGTGGTTTTTTTGGGGGGTGTGGTATTTTCTATTGGGGGGTTATTGTGGGGGTAATTATGTTGTGTGGGGGATTGTGTGCACATTTTGGGGGTGGGGGGATTTTATGGGCATTGGGGGGAATTGTGTGTGTGTGTGTGTGTGGCCTGGGGGTAGGGGAGAATGAGTGTGAGGAGGGAGGGATTGGGGGAGAGGGGCTCATTGAGTGACAGTGGAGGGGAGATAGTGAGAGGAGAGAGAGGGTGTAAGAGTGGGAGAAAGGAAGAGAGAGAGGGGTCAGGATGAGTGAGTGAGGAAAAGATGGGGAAGAATGAGAGACAGAGGGGGGGAGTGAAATACAGGTGTGAAATGAGGAGGCTCGCAAGGCTGCTGACACAAGTGGCCCCAGCCCAAACTCTAGTCCTGTGCCCTGGGTAATCTGTCGGTGGCCATGCATTTTGTAAGTGGAAAAAATCGTGCATGTGTCTCAGTGGTTCAAAGTCTACCTGTTTCTTTTAGGAGGAATTGAAATGTAATAAATTGCCCCGCTATGTTTTTCTAGCAGAAAACATGCATATGTAGAGAAAGCAATGTTCCATTAGAGTAATCATATGGCTAAAATATCCTTGTATTCCCTTTTCTTAATAAATTATGTGTAACAGGTTTCCCCCACCCGGAGGGAAACTTACTGCTACCCAGTGTTCTTGTGCTGCTCACCTGCTAGGCTAACAGGTTACTGAGTGTCCACCAATGGTAGTGGGGAAGATAGGTCAGGCTTTAGGGATCTTCCAAGTTTTTCATGGGTGCAGAGCCTCCATTTCCAGCAGGCCCCAGCAGAGCAGGGTGCAGTTCCTGCAGGAAAACCCACTTGCACTCCCCCTGATAAACTGCAGTCTCAGGCAGGAGTATAAAACAAAGGATAATTCTTTATTATTCATACAGCATACCAACATGTACACTCTTTTCTGTTTCTCTCGTCCCTTGAATCAACCCCAGGGCATGAGGCCCCAAAAGGTCTATCCTTTGCTCCCTTACTCCCTGGTGGAGTAAGAGGTAGTATCCCACTCCCCTGAGGGAGGGGAAGGAAGGTGGCCAGAGCCCTGGCTTCACACTTCCAACAACAACTACATTTGTATCTGCAGTCCCTTTTGTACCCAGCTGGAGGGTCGTAGGTTTGAGCCCCTGATAGGGCAGCACAGGCCTTAGGCCCACCCCCCGTTACTCAAATGAGTTTTTTTTTACTGCTGCAGCAGCAAGGGCATATATTTAACCCTAACACTGCCTGCACTGGTACCAGGACTTATGTGTTAGATATGGCAGATTAGTAGCCAAGTACATGGCTACACATATTAATGATAAAATGTGACCACATCAAAATAAGAGTTTTTTTATCTTGCCTTTACATTAAAAATTGTATCACACGATCCAGGGGGAGCGTAGGGGAAAAAGACATTAAAAAAACACTCTAAGTGTAGTGGTATAAACAGTGCTGGGAATAATCCTATCAATCTTGGATCCTGTATTATTCCTACTCACAGAAAAATAGAAGTTTTCAGGCAATAGAGATCAATATGCAGATGAAGAGATACCACTGGCCTCCGCTACTCAGGGGATGTACCTTAGCGAGACAGGGAGAAGAACACACATAGCACAGATCTGGCAGCAATTTCCTTTTATCAATAAACTTATAATATGCACACTCACAATGTATCAGAATTAAAACAGCATTTCAGCTTGTAAAAGCTAAGTGACGCGGCCTGGACGAAAGCCCACACCGTCTCTCACCACACCATCTCCCTCTGGAGCTCCGATCAGATCACCACGGTCGTTTGCAAGCAACACTGCTCTACTTCTGATCGCGGAGCGATGTCGTCACTTCCGGTCGCGGCATTACAGCGGTCAGCAGGTGTAAGTGTGGAGTACAGGGGCGCCTTTTTCCACAGCTGCGTCAAGGAGGAAGCCGAACCAATCAACAGGCGAAACGCGTAGAGCTGTACCACCCACAAACGTGACACAGCTGTGGAAGAAGGAGCCCCTGTACTCCACGCTTACACCTGCTGTCCGCTGTAATGCCGCGACCGGAAGTGACGACATCGCTCCGCGATCGGAAGTAGAGCAGTGTCACTCACAAACGACCGTGGTGATCTGATCGGAGCTCCAGAGGGAGATGGTGTGGTGAGAGACGGTGTGGGCTTTCGTCCAGGCCGCGTCACTTAGCTTTTACAAGCTGAAATGCTGTTTTAATTCTGATACACTGTGAGTGTGCATTTTATAAGTTTATTGATAAAAGGAAATTGCTGCCAGATCTGTGCTAAGTGTGTTCTTCTCCCTCCCTCGCTGAGGTACATCCCCTGAGTGACGGAGGCCAGTGGTATCTCTTCATCTGCATATTGATCTCTATTGCCTGAAAACTTCCATTTTTCTGTGAATAGGAATAACACAGGAGCCAAGATTGATAGGATTATTCCCAGCACTGTTTATACCACTACACTTAGAGTGTTTTTTTTAATGTCTTTTTCCCCTATGCTCCCCCTGGATCGTGTGATACAAGTTCTACCAATTGGGGAAGAGTGAAAACAACCACACCGGAGGGTTGAAGCAGGGGGTTATTACATGTAATTGTTTATTTATTTTCCACTTGTGAGCCTGTTATTGCACTTTATATAGGGTGACCACCCGTCCCCATTTTGCCGGGACAGTCCCGGTTTTTCGGTTGCTGTCCCGGTTTCCTGTGTGTCCCGGAAATGTCCTGGTTTTTCCCCGTGTGTTCCCGTTTTTTTTAATGTCCGCGGCGGTGCGCGATTAATTAGCTACGGTGCGCGAGTGAGCGGCGGTGCGGAGGTGGAGATTGCAGCAGCCCGGCGGTGAGTATTTTCTTTTTAATGCCAGGGGTTGGCCTTCTCCTGTAGAAATATGTTGGGCCTTGCTGATTGGAGTATGCGGCCCGGCATTGAACAAAGTCCCGCCCCCCCCGGCATTTGCTACCTTGACCAATCCCCTGCGTCCCGGCATTAAGCCCCGCCCACGGCATCATCGTTCTCCAAGGCCCGGCATGTGGGAATGAAAAGGAAGGGTGCCTGGGGGGGGGGCAAGGTCGGTATGCCTGTGGGGGTGGGCGGGGAGCAGGACCGGTGTGCCTGGGGGTGGGCGGGGGTCAGGACCAGGGTGTTTGGGGGCGGGACTTCCGCTTCCTGCGGCAGAGCACACGTGGTGTGTGTCTCTGCCCGCTCCTGGCTCCTTTGCGCGGTGTCTCCCCCCCTCTGCCCGCCCGGGGTGATAGGAGGTGGGTTTTTCTTCCTTTGCCTCCACCTTTGCCTCCTGTCCTGGCGCTCCGGTCCCCTTGGCGCGGGGGCGGGCAGTGGTGGCAGAGCGGTGTCCCCCCATTCTGCCCAGAGATCTCGTGGCTGCCCGCTGGGGGAGGGGAGGAGGGGGGTGGGCGGCAGTTTGTACCTTTGCGTCCCGGGCCCGGCGCTCCCATCCACCCCCCCCCCCCCCCTTGGTGCGGGAGATGAGCGCGGGCGCGGGGGTGTGTGAAGGGGGAGGCGGGGAGCCGCCTGTTCGTGGCTGCCTCTGTCAGTACTCCACTGTGTGTGTGTGTGTGTGTACGTGTGTGTGTGTGTGTGTGTGTGTGTGTGTGTGTGTGTGTGTGTGTGTGTGTGTGTGTGTGTGTGTGTGTGTGTGTGTGTGTGTGTGTACCAGTGTGTGTGTGTGTGTGTACCAGTGTGTGTGTGTGTGTGTGTGTGTGTGTACCAGTGTGTGTGTCTGTGTGTACCAGTGTGTGTGTGTGTGTGTGTGTGTGTGTGTGTGTGTACCAGTGTGTGTGTGTGTACCAGTGTGTGTGTGTGTGTGTGTGTGTGTACCAGTGTGTGTGTGTGTATCAGTGTGTGTGTGTGTGTGTGTGTGTGTGTGTGTGTGTGTGTGTGTGTGTGTGTGTGTGTGTGTGTGTGTGTGTACCAGTGTGTGTGTGTGTGTGTGTGTGTGTGTGTGTGTGTGTGTGTGTGTGTGTGTGTGTGTGTGTGTGTGTGTGTGTGTGTACCAGTGTGTGTGTCTGTGTGTACCAGTGTGTGTGTGTGTACCAGTGTGTGTGTGTGTGTGTGTGTGTGTGAAGGGGGAGGCGGGGAGCCGCCTGTTCGTGGCTGCCTCTGTCAGTACTCCACTGTGTGTGTGTGTGTGTGTACCTGTGTGTGTGTGTGTGTGTGTGTGTGTGTGTGTGTGTGTGTGTGTGTGTGTGTGTGTGTGTGTGTGTGTGTGTGTGTACCAGTGTGTGTGTGTGTGTGTGTACCAGTGTGTGTGTGTGTGTGTGTGTGTACCAGTGTGTGTGTCTGTGTGTACCAGTGTGTGTGTGTGTGTGTGTGTGTGTGTGTGTGTGTGTGTGTGTGTGTGTGTGTGTGTGTGTGTGTGTACCAGTGTGTGTGTGTGTACCAGTGTGTGTGTGTGTGTGTGTGTACCAGTGTGTGTGTGTGTATCAGTGTGTGTGTGTGTATCAGTGTGTGTGTGTGTGTGTGTGTATGTGTGTGTGTGTGTGTGTGTGTGTGTGTACCAGTGTGTGTGTGTGTGTGTGTGTGTGTGTGTGTGTGTGTGTGTGTGTGTGTGTGTGTGTGTGTGTGTGTGTGTGTGTGTGTGTGTACCAGTGTGTGTGTGTGTGTACCAGTGTGTGTGTGTGTACCAGTGTGTGTGTGTGTGTGTGTGTGTGTGTGTGTGTGTGTGTGTACCAGTGTGTGTGTGTACCAGTGTGTGTGTGTACCAGTGTGTGTGTGTACCAGTGTGTGTGTGTACCAGTGTGTGTGTGTACCAGTGTGTGTGTGTGTGTGTACCAGTGTGTGTGTGTGTGTGTGTACCAGTGTGTGTGTGTGTGTGTGTGTACCAGTGTGTGTGTGTGTGTGTGTACCAGTGTGTGTGTGTGTGTACCAGTGTGTGTGTGTGTGTGTGTACCAGTGTGTGTGTGTGTGTACCAGTGTGTGTGTGTGTGTGTGTGTACCAGTGTGTGTGTGTGTGTGTGTACCAGTGTGTGTGTGTGTGTGTGTGTGTACCAGTGTGTGTGTGTGTACCAGTGTGTGTGTGTGTCTCCCTGTCTCCCTGTCACTCCCTGTCTCCCCCTCTCTCCCCCTCATTCCCTGTCTCCCCCCTCTCTCCCAGTCCCCTGTCTCCCTCTCTCTCTCTGTCTCCCTCTCTCTCTGTGTCTCCCTCTCTCTCTCTGTCTCCCTCTCTATCTCTGTCCCTGTCTCCCTCTCTCTCTCTGTCCCTGTCTCCCTCTCTCTCTCTGTCCCTGTTTCTCTCCATCCCCGTCTCTCTCTCTCTCTCTCTGTCCCCGTCTCTCTCTCTCTCTCCATCCCCGTCTCTCTCTCTCTCCGTCCCTGTCTCTCTCTCTCTCCGTCCCCGTCTCTCTCTCTCTCTCTCCCTCCCCGTTCTCTCTCTCTCTCCCTCCCCGTTTCTCTCTCTCTTTCCCTCCCCGTTTCTCTCTCTCTCTCCCTCCCCATTTCTCTCTCTCTCCCTCCCTCCCCATCTCTCTCTCTCTCCCTCCCTCCCTGTCTCTCTCTCTCTCCCTCCCTCCCCGTCTCGCCCTCCCTCCCCGTCTCTCTCTCTCTCCCTCCCTCCCCGTCTCTCTCTCTCTCCCTCCCTCCCCCGTCTCTCTCTCTCCCTCCCTCCCCGTCTCTCCCTCCCTCCCCGTCTCTCCCTCCCTCCCCGTCTCTCCCTCCCTCCCCGTCTCTCTCTCCCTCCCCGTCTCTCCCTCCCTCCCCAATTTTCCCTCCCTCCCCGTCTCTCTCTCTCTCCCTCCCTCCCCGTCTCTCTCTCCCTCCCTCCCTCCCCGTCTCTCCCTCCCCGTCTCTCCCTCCCTCCCCCGTCTCTCTCTCTCCCTCCCTCCCCGTCTCTCTCTCCCTCCCTCCCCGTCTCTCTCTCTCTCCCTCCCCGTCTATCTCTTTCCCTTGCCGTTTTTCTCTCTCCCTCCCTCCCCGTCTCCCTCCCTCCCCATCTCTCTCCCTCCCCGTCTCCCTCCCTCCCCGTCTCTCTCCCTCCCCGTCTCTCTCCCTCTCCGTCTATCTCCCTCCCCGTCTCTCTCCCTCCCTCCCCATCTCTCTCTCTCCCTCCCTCCCTCCCCGTCTCTCCCTCCCTCCCCGTCTCTCCCTCCCCCGTCTCTCTCTCTCCCTCCCTCCCCGTCTCTCTCTCCCTCCCTCCCCGTCTCTCTCTCTCTCCCTCCCCGTCTATCTCTTTCCCTTGCCGTTTTTCTCTCTCCCTCCCTCCCCGTCTCCCTCCCTCCCCATCTCTCTCCCTCCCCGTCTCCCTCCCTCCCCGCCTCCCTCCCTCCCCGTCTCTCTCCCTCCCCGTCTCTCTCCCTCTCCGTCTATCTCCCTCCCCGTCTCTCTCCCTCCCTCCCCGTCTCTCTCTCTCCCTCCCTCCCCATCTTTCTCTCTCCCTCCCTCCCCATCTCTCTCTCTCCCTCCCTCCCTCCCCATCTCTCTCTCCCTCCCTCCCCGTCTCTCCCTCCCTCCTTGTCTCTCTCTCCCTCCCTCCCCGTCTCTCTCTCCCTCCCTCCCTTCCCGTCTCTCTCTCTCCCTCCCCGTCTCTCTCTCTCTCTCTCTCTCTCTCTCTCTCTCTCTCTCTCTCTCTCTCTCTCTCCCCCTCTCTCTCTCCCCCTCTCTCTCTCCCCCCGTCTCTCCCCGTCTCTCCCCTTGTCTCTCCCTCTCCCCCTCTCTCTCTCTCCCTCTCCCCCTGTCTCTCTCTCTCCCTCTCCCCCTGTCTCTCCCTCTCCCCCTGTTTCTCTCTCTCCCTCTCTATGTCTTATCTTAACTGCCGTATACCTACACCGAAATAACCTATTCTGCTTTCTTCCATATCTGACTCAAGTTTCACGCAGGAGACATCGGAAGACAGGTAGGGAACACCTCCCCTCCAGTATAGTACCTTGAGGGACTGCGGATCAGGTAAGATCCCAGGCGGGATTGCTGCTTTAGAAATTGTGAAGCAGGGGCATCCTGACACTGGTTAATTGGTACAGAATCATTCACATTTGGGTTTTTTTTTCTTCGATTAGTGAGGTGTACACACACACACACACACACACACACACACACACACACACACACACACACACACACACACACACACACACACACACACACACACACACACACACACACACACACACACACACACACACACAGGTAACAAGGACTAATGGTAGTAAAGTATAAGTGTACTACAATAAAAAAAAAATGTCCCGGTTTTTCATTTTCAAAATCTGGTCACCCTAACTTTATATCACGTTTAGTCACTTGGTATTCATAGGGCGTAGCGCCTTTATTACACCTTTGTTGCACATTTACATTAAAAATAACATGAGCATATCATTTAAATGGGAAATACTTGCATAAAAAAATATACTGTACAGTATATGTTTATGCGTGTCAAAGCAATTGTTCAAACATTAAATAGGTTTCACCTACATAACTGTAATCCATTTTATTTTCAGTTCTGTGATATCTATTCCAAAAAACGAATGTGTTTTACTAATTTTAGAGCAAATAAGAGTTAAAGCAA